>NC_060126.1:246973985-247273985 GCF_021461395.2 Schistocerca americana | reverse complement strand
CTGGTGGCTTTGGTGTGCGCTAACGTATACACTTTCTGTCTTTAGCAGGTGGACAGGAGACGTGTGAAAGCGGCGACGTAATCTAGATGAAAATCGCTAGTGCTGTGCACATAGCATTCTTCACACCGGATTTATCTACGTACGTTGGACAACTGAGTGGATATTTCGTTGTATTAAAGTTTGGGCTCGATATTGCATTATATTCAATTTTAAGCATACGGATGATTAATACACATTCTGGAGCTTTTTGGAGTGCGGTAATGCATGCATTTTCTTTCGTTACCAGGTTCACAAGGGATGTGAGGGAGCGGCATTATAATCTAGAAGAAAACCGCTAGTGCTGTGCACATAGCAATCTTCACACCGATTGTATCTACGTACAGTGGACGACTGCGTGGATGTTTCGTTTTTTGGTGAGTAAAATCACGATGTTTAAATATTTTTATATTATTCGTCAAGAATACATTTAGAAATACACATTCTGGTGGCATTGGTGTGCGCTAATGTATACATTTTCTGTCTTTAGCAGGTGGACAGGAGACGTGTGAAAGCGGCGACGTAATCTAGATAAAAATCGCTAGTGCTGTGCACATAGCATTCTTCACACCGGATTTATCTACGTACAGTGGAGGACTGAGTGGATATTTCGTTGTATTAAAGTTTGGGCTCGATATTGCATTATATTCAATTTTAACATTACAGAAGGTTAATACACATTCTGGAGCTTTTTGGAGTGCGGTAATGCATGCATTTCCTTTCGTTACCAGGTTCACAAGGGATGTGAGGGAGCGGCGACATAATCTAGAAGAAAAGCGCAGTGCTGTGCACATAGCATTCTTCACGCCAGAATTATCTACGTACAGTGGACGACTGCGTGGATGTTTCGTTTTTTGGTGAGTAAAATCACGATGTTTAAATATTTTTATATTTTTCTTCAAGAATACATTTAGAAATACACATTCTGGTGGCATTGGTGTGCGCTAATGTATACATTTTCTGTCTTTAGCAGGTGGACAGGAGACGTGTGAAAGCGGCGACGCAATCTAGATGAAAATCGCTAGTGCTGTGCACATAGCATTCTTCACACCGATTGTATCTACGTACAGTGGAGGACTGAGTGGATATTTCGTTGTATGAAAGTTTGGGCTCGATATTGCATTATATTCAATTTCAAGCATACAGATGATTAATACACATTCTGGAGCTTTTTGGAGTGCGGTAATGCATACATTATCTTTCGTTACCAGGTTCACAAGGGATGTGAGGGAGCGGCGACATAATCTAGATGAAAACCGCTCGTGCTGTGCACATAGCATTCTTCACAGCGATTGTATCTACGTACAGTGGACGACTGCGTGGATGTTTCGTTTTTTGGTGAGTAAAATCACGATGTTTAAATATTTTTATATTATTCTTCAAGAATACATTTAGAAATACACATTCTGGTGGCATCGGTGTGCGCTAATGTATACATTTTCTGTCTTTAGCAGGTGGACATTAGACGTGTGAAAGCGGCGACGTAATCTAGATGAAAATCGCTAGTGCTGTGCACATAGCATTCTTCACACCGATTGTATCTACGTACAGTGGAGGACTGAGTGGATATTTCGTTGTATTAAGGTTTGGGCTCGATATTGCATTATATTCAATTTTAAGCATACAGATGATTAATACACATTCTGGAGCATTTTGGAGTGCGGTAATGCATGCATTTTCTTTCGTTACCAGGTTCACAAGGGATGTGAGGGAGCGGCGATATAATCTAGAAGAAAACCGCTAGTGCTGTGCACATAGCGTTCTTCACACCGAAAGTATCTACGTACAGTGGTTGACTGCGTGGATGTTTCGTTTTTTGGTGAGTCAAATCTCGATGTTGACATATTTTTATATTATTCTTCAAGAATACATTTAGAAATACACATTCTGGTGGCATTGGTGTGCGCTAATGTATACATTTTCTGTCGTTAGCAGGTGGACAGGAGACGTGTGAAAGCGGCGACGTAATCTAGATGAAAATCGCTAGTGCTGTGCACATAGCATTCTTCACACCAGATTTATCTACGTACAGTGGACGACTGCGTCTATGTTTCGTTTTTTGGTGAGCAAAATCTCGATGTTTAAACATTTTTATATTAATCTTCAAGAATATATTTAGAATTACACATTCTGGTGGCATTGGTGTGCGCTAATGTATACATTTTCTGTCGTTAGCAGGTGGACAGGAGACGTTAGAAAGCGGCGACGTAATCTAGATGAATATCGCTAGTGCTGTGCACATAGCATTCTTCACACCAGATTTATCTACGTACAGTGGACGACTGCGTGGATGTTTCGTTTTTTGGTGGGTAAAATCTCGATGTTTAAATATTCTTATATTATTCTTCAAGAATACATTTAGAAATACACATTCTGGTGGCATTGGTGTGCGCTAATGTATACATTTTCTGTCGTTAGCAGGTGGACAGGAGACGTGTGAAAGCGGCGACGTAATCTAGATGAAAATCGCTAGTGCTGTGCACATAGCATTCTTCACACCAGATTTATCTACGTACAGTGGACGAGTGCGTGGATGTTTCGTTTTTTGGTGAGTAAGATCTCGATGTTTAAATATTTTTAAATTATTCTTCAAGAATACATTTAGAAATACACATTCTGGTGGCATTGGTGTGCGCTAATGTATACATTTTCTGTCGTTAGCAGGTGGACAGGAGACGTGTGAAAGCGGCGACGTAATCTAGATGAAAATCGCTAGTGCTGTGCACATAGCATTCTTCACACCAGATTTATCCACGTACAGTGGACGATTGCGTGGATGTTTCGTTTTTTGGTGAGTAAAATCTCGATGTTTAAATGTTTTTATATTATTCTTCAAGAGTACATTTAGAAATACACATTCTGGTGGCATTGGTGTGCGCTAATGTATACATTCTCTGTCTTTAGCAGGTGGACAGGAGACGTGTGAAAGCGGCGACGTAATCTAGATGAAAATCGCTAGTGCTGTGCACATAGCATTCTTCACACCAGATTTATCTACGTTTAGTGGAGGACGGAGTGGATATTTCGTTGTATGAAAGTTTTGGCTCGATGTTGCTTTATATTCTATTTTACGAATACAGATGAATAATACACATGCTGGAGCGTTTTTGGAGTGCGGTAATGCATGCATTTTCTTTCGTTACCAGGTTCACAAGGGATGTGAGGGAGCGGCGACATAATCTAGAAGAAAACCGCTAGTGCTGTGCACATAGCATTCTTCACACCGATTGTATCTACGTACAGTGGACGACTGCGTGGATGTTTTGTTTTTTGGTGAGTAAAATCTCGATGTTTAAATGTTTTTATATTATTCTTCAAGAATACATTTAGAAATACACATTCTGGTGGCATTGGTGTGCGCTAATGTATACATTTTCTGTCGTTAGCAGGTGGACAGGAGACGTGTGAAAGCGGCGACGTAATCTAGATGAAAATCGCTAGTGCTGTGCGCATAGCATTCTTCACACCAGATTTATCTACGTACAGTGGAGGACTGAGTGGATATTTCGTTGTATGAAAGTTTTGGCTCCATGTTGCTTTATATTCTATTTTAAGCATACAGATGATTAATAGACATTCTGAAGCTTTTTGGAGTTCGGTAATGTATGCATTTTCTTTCGTTACCAAGTTCACAAGGGATGTGAGGGGGCGGCGACATAATCTAGAACAAAACCGCTAGTGCAGTGCACATAGCATTCTTCACACCGATTGTATCTACGTACAGTGGACGACTGAGTGGATGTTTCGTTTTTTGGTGAGTAAAATCTCGATGTTTAAGTATTTTTATATTATTCTTCAAGAATGCATTTAGAAATACACATTCTGGTGGCGTTGGTGTGCGCTAATATATACATTTTCCGTCATTAGCAGGTGGACAGGAGACGTGTGAAAGCGGCGACGTAATCTAGATGAAAATCGCTAGTGCTGTGCACACAGCATTCTTCACACCGGATTTACCTACGTACAGTGGAGGACTGAGTGGATATTTCGTTGTAATACAGTTTGGTCTCGATATTGCATTATATTCAATTTTAAGCACACAGATGATTAATACACATTCTGGAGCTTTTTGGAGTGATCTAATGCATGCATTTTCTTTCGTTACCAGGTTCACAAGGGATGTGAGGGAGCGACGACATAATCTAGAAGAAAACCGCTAGTGCTGTGCTCATAGCATTCTTCACACCGATTGTATCTACGTTCAGTGGACGACTGCGTGGATGTTTCGTTTTTGGTGAGTAAAATCTCGATGTTTAAATATTTTTACATTATTCTTCATGAATACATTTAGAAATACCCATTCTGGTGGCTTTGGTGTGCGCTAATGTATACATTTTCTGTCTTTAGCAGGTGGACAGGAGACGCGTGAAAGCGGCGACGTAATCTAGATGAAAATCGCTAGTGCTGTGCACATAGCATTCTTCACACCAGATTTATCTACGTACAGTGGACGACTGCAGGGATGTTTCGTTTTTTGGTGAGTAAAATCTCGATGTTTAAATATTTTTATATTATTCTTCAAGAATACATTTAGAAATACACATTCTGGTGGCATTGGTGTGCGCTAATGTATACATTTTCTGTCGTTAGCAGGTGGACAGGAGACGTGTGAAAGCGCCGACGTAAACTAGATGAAAATCGCTAGTGCTGTGCACATAGCATTCTTCGCACCAGATTTATCTACGCACAGTGGACGACTGCGTGGATGTTTCGTTTCTTGGTAAGTTACATCTCGATGTTTAAATATTTTTATATTATTCTTCAAGAATACATTTAGAAATACACATTCCGGTGGCTTTGGTGTGCGCTAATGTATACATTTTCTGTCTTTAGCAGGTGGACAGGAGACGTGTGAAAACGGCGACGTAATCTAGATGAAAATCGCTAGTGCTGTGCACACAGCATTCTTCAGACCAGTTTTATCTACGTACAGTGGAGGACTGAGTGGATATTTTGTTGAATGAAAGTTTTGGCTCGATGTTGCTTTATATTCTATCTTAAGAATACAGATCAATAATACACATGCTGGAGCTTTTTGGAGTGCGGTAATGCATGCATTTTCTTTCGTTACCAGATTCACGAGGGATGTGAGGGAGCGGCGACATAATCTATAAGAAAACCGCTAGTGCTGTGCACATAGCATTCATCACACCGATTGTATCTACGTACAGTGGACGAATGCGTGGATGTTTGTTTTTTGATGAGTTAAATCTCGATGTTTAAATATTTTTATATTATTCTTCAAGAATAGCTTTAGAAATACACTTTCTGGTGGTTTTGGTGTGCGCTAATGTATACATTTTCTGTCTTTAGCAGGTGGACAGGAGACGTGTGAAAGCGGCGACGTAATCTAGATGAGAATCGCTAGTGCTGTGCACATAGCATTCTTCACACCAGATTTATCTACGTACACTAGACGACTGCGTGGATGTTTTGTTTTTTGGTGAGTAAAATCTCGATGTTTAAATATTTTTATATTATTCTTCAAGAATACATTTTGAAATACACATTCTGGTGGCATTGGTGTGCGCTAATGTATACATTTTCTGTCGTTAGCAGGTGGACAGGAGACGTGTGAAAGCGGCGACGTAATCTAGATGAAAGTCGCTAGTGCTGTGCACATAGCATTCTTCACACCAGATTTATCTACGTACAGTGGAGGACTGAGTAAATATTTCGTTGAATGAAAGTTTTGGCTCGATGTTGCTCTATATTCTATTTTAAGAATACAGATGAATAATACACATGCTGGAGCTTTTTGGAGTGCGGTAATGCATGCATTTTCTTTCGTTACCAGGTTCACAAGGGATGTGAGGGAGCGGCGACATACTCTAGAAGATAACCGCTAGTGCTGTGCACATAGCATTCTTCACACCAATTGTATCTACGTACAGTGGACGACTGCGTGGATGTTTCGTTTTTTGGTGAGTAAAATCTCGATGTTTAAATATTTTTATATTATTCTTCAAGAATACATTTAGAAATACACATTCTGGTGTCATTGGTGTGCGCTAATGTATACATTTTCTGTCGTTAGCAGGTGGACAGGAGACATGTGAAAGCGGCGACGTAATATAGATGAAAATCGCTAGTGCTGTGCACATGGCATTCTTCACACCAGATTTATCTACGTACAGTGGAGGACGGAGTGGATATTTCGTTGTATGAATGTTTTGGCTCGATATTGCATTATTTTCAATTTTAAGCATACAGATGATTAATACACATTCTGGAGCTTTTTGGAGTGCGGTAATGCATGCATTTTCTTTCGTTACCAGGTTCACAAGGGATGTGGGGGAGCGGCGACATAATCTAGAAGAAAAACCGCTAGTGCTGTGCACATAGCATTCTTCACACCGATTGTTTCTACGTACAGTGGAAGACTGCGTGGATGTTTCGATTTTTGGTGAGTAAAATCTCGATGTTTAAATATTTTTATATTATTCTTCAAGAATACATTTAGAAATACACATTCTGGTGGCATTGGTGTGCGCTAATGTATACATTTTCTGTCTTTAGCAGGTGGACAGGAGACGTGTGAAAGCGGCGACGTAATCTAGATGAAAATCGCTAGTGCTGTGCACATAGCATTCTTCACACCGGATTTATCTAAGTACAGTGGAGGACCGAGTGGATATTTCGTTGTATTAAAGTTTGGGCTCGATATTGCATTATATTCAATTTTAAGCATACAGATGATTAATACACATTCTGGAGCTTTTTGGAGTGCGGTAAAGTATGCATTTTCTTTCGTTCCCAGGTTCACAAGAAATGTGTGGGAGCAGCGACATAATCTAGTAGAAAACCGCTAGCGCTGTGCACATAGCATTCTTCACACCAGATTTAACTACGTACAGTGGACGACTGCGTGGATGTTTCGTTTTTTGGTGAGTAAAATCTCGATGTTTAAATTTTTTTATATTATTCTTCAAGAATACATTTAGAAATACACATTCTGGTGGATTTGGTGTGCGCTAACGTATACACTTTCTGTCTTTAGCAGGTGGACAGGAGACGTGTGAAAGCGGCGACGTAATCTAGATGAAAATCGCTAGTGCTGTGCACATAGCATTCTTCACACCGGATTTATCTACGTACAGTGGACGACTGAGTGGATATTTCGTTGTATTAAAGTTTGGGCTCGATATTGCATTATATTCAATTTTAAGCATACAGATGATTAATACACATTCTGGAGCTTTTTGCAGTGCGGTAATGCATGCATTTTCTTTTGTTACCAGGTTCACAAGGGATGTGAGGGAGCGGCAACATAATCTAGAAGAAAACCGCCAGTGCTGTGCACATATCATTCTTCACACCCAATGTATCTACGTACAGTGGTTGACTGCGTGGATGTTTCATTTTTTGGTGAGTAAAATCTCGATGTTTAAATGTTTTTATATTATTCTTCAAGAGTACATTTAGAAATACACATTCTGGTGGCATTGGTGTGCGCTAATGTATACATTCTCTGTCTTTAGCAGGTGGACAGGAGACGTGTGAAAGCGGCGACGTAATCTAGATGAAAATCGCTAGTGCTGTGCACATAGCATTCTTCACACCAGATTTATCTACGTTTAGTGGAGGACGGAGTGGATATTTCGTTGTATGAAAGTTTTGGCTCGATGTTGCTTTATATTCTATTTTACGAATACAGATGAATAATACACATGCTGGAGCGTTTTTGGAGTGCGGTAATGCATGCATTTTCTTTCGTTACCAGGTTCACAAGGGATGTGAGGGAGCGGCGACATAATCTAGAAGAAAACCGCTAGTGCTGTGCACATAGCATTCTTCACACCGATTGTATCTACGTACAGTGGACGACTGCGTGGATGTTTTGTTTTTTGGTGAGTAAAATCTCGATGTTTAAATGTTTTTATATTATTCTTCAAGAATACATTTAGAAATACACATTCTGGTGGCATTGGTGTGCGCTAATGTATACATTTTCTGTCTTCAGAAGGTGGACAGGAGACGTGTGAAAGCGACGACGTAATCTAGATGAAAATCGCTAGTGCTGTGCACATAGCATTCTTCACACTGGATTTATCTACGTACAGTGGAGGACTGAGTGGATATTTCGTTGTATTAAGATTTGGGCTCGATATTGCATTATATTCAATTTTAAGCATACAGATGATTAATACACATTCTGGAGCTTTTTGGAGTTCGGTAATGCATGCATTTTCTTTCGTTACCAAGTTCACAAGGGATGTGAGGGAGCGGCGACATAATCTAGAACAAAACCGCTAGCGCTGTGCACATAGCATTCTTCACACCGATTGTATCTACGTACAGTGGACGACTGCGTGGATGTTTCGTTTTTTGGTGAGTAAAATCTCGATGTTTAAATATTTTTATATTATTCTTCAAGAATGCATTTAGAAATACACATTCTGGTGGCGTTGGTGTGCGCTAATATATACATTTTCCGTCTTTAGCAGGTGGACAGGAGACGTGTGAAGGCGGCGACGTAATCTAGATGAAAATCGCTAGTGCTGTGCACACAGCATTCTTCACACCGGATTTACCTACGTACAGTGGAGGACTGAGTGGATATTTCGTTGTATTACAGTTTGGTCTCGATATTGCATTATATTCAATTTTAAGCACACAGATGTTTAATACACATTCTGGAGCTTTTTGGAGTGCTCTAATGCGTGCATTTTCTTTCGTTACCAGGTTCACAAGGGATGTGAGGGAGCGACGACATAATCTAGAAGAAAACCGCTAGTGCTGCGCACATAGCATTCTTCACACCGATTGTATCTACGTTCAGTGGACGACTGCGTGGATGTTTCGTTTTTGGTGAGTAAAATCTCGATGTTTAAATATTTTTACATTATTCTTCATGAATACATTTAGAAATACCCATTCTGGTGGCTTTGGTGTGCGCTAATGTATACATTTTCTGTCTTTAGCAGGTGGACAGGAGACGCGTGAAAGCGGCGACGTAATCTAGATGAAAATCGCTAGTGCTGTGCACATAGCATTCTTCACACCAGATTTATCTACGTACAGTGGACGACTTCGGGGATGTTTCGTTTTTTGGTGAGTAAAATCTCGTTGTTTAAATATTTTTATATTATTCTTCAAGAATACATTTAGAAATACACATTCTGGTGGCATTGGTGTGCGCTAATGTATACATTTTCTGTCGTTAGCAGGTGGACAGGAGACGTGTGAAAGCGCCGGCGTAAACTAGATGAAAATCGCTAGTGCTGTGCACATAGCATTCTTCGCACCAGATTTATCTACATACAGTGGACGACTGCGTGGATGTTTCGTTTTTTGGTAAGTTACATCTCGATGTTTAAATATTTTTATATTATTCTTCAAGAATACATTTAGAAATACACATTCCGGTGGCTTTGGTGTGGGCTAATGTATACATTTTCTGTCTTTAGCAGGTGGACAGGAGACGTGTGAAAGCGGCGACGTAATCTAGATGAAAATCGCTAGTGCTGTGCACACAGCATTCTTCAGACCAGATTTATCTACGTACAGTGGAGGACTGAGTGGATATTTTGTTGAATGAAAGTTTTGGCTCGATTTTGCTTTATATTCTATCTTAAGAATACAGATGAATAATACACATGCTGGAGCTTTTTGGAGTGCGGTATTGCATGCATTTTCTTTCGTTACCAAATTCACGAGGGATGTGAGGGAGCGGCGACATAATCTAGAAGAAAACCGCTAGTGCTGTGCACATAGCATTCATCACACCGATTGTATCTACGTACAGTGGACGAATGCGTGGATGTTTCGTTTTTTGATCAGTTAAATCTCGATGTTTAAATATTTTTATATTATTCTTCAAGAATACATTTAGAAATACACATTCTGGTGGTTTTGGTGTGCGCTAATGTATACATTTTCTGTCTTTAGCAGGTGGACAGGAGACGTGTGAAAGCGGCGACGTAATCTAGATCAAAATCGCTAGTGCTGTACACATAGCATTCTTCACACCAGATTTATCTACGTACACTGGACGACTGCGTGGAGGTTTTGTTTTTTGGTGAGTAAAATCTCGGTGTTTAAATATTTTTATATTATTCTTCAAGAATACATTTAGAAATACACTTTCTGTTGGCTTAGGTGTGAGCTAATGTATACATTTTCTGTCTTTTGCTGGTGGACAGGAGGCGTGTGAAAGCGGCGACGTAATCTAGATGAAAATCGCTAGTGCTGTGCACATAGCATTCTTCACACCGATTGTATCAACGTACAGTGGATGACTGCGTGGATGTTTCGTTTTTTGGTGAGTAAAATCACGATGTTTAAATATTTTTATATTATTCTTCATGAATACATTTAGAAATACACATTCTGGTGGCATTGGTGTGCGCTAATGTATACATTTTCTGTCGTTAGCAGGTGGACAGGAGACGTGTGAAAGCGCCGACGTAAACTAGATGAAAATTGCTAGTGCTGTGCACATAGCATTCTTCACACCAGATTTATCTACGTACAGTGGACGACTGCGTCGATGTTTCGTTTTTTGGTGAGTAAAATCTCGATGTTTAAATATTTTTATATTATTCTTCAAGAATACATTTAGAAATACACATTCTGGTGGCTTTGGTGTGCGCTGATGTATACATTTTCTGTCTTTAGCAGGTGGACAGGAGACGTGTGAAAGCGGCGACGTAATCTAGATGAAAATCGCTAGTGCTGTGCACACAGCATTCTTCACACCAGATTTATCTACGTACAGTGGAGGACTGAGTAAATATTTCGTTGAATGAAAGTTTTGGCTCGATGTTGCTTTATATTCTATTTTAAGAATACAGATGAATAATACACATGCTGGAGCTTTTTGGAGTGCGGTAATGCATGCATTTTCTTTCGTTACCAGGTTCACAAGGGATGTGAGGGAGCGGCGACATAATCTAGGAGATAACCGCTAGTGCTGAGCACATAGCATTCTTCACACCAATTGTACCTACGTACAGTGGACGACTGCGTGGATGTTTCGTTTTTTGGTGAGTAAAATCTCGATGTTTAAATATTTTTATATTATTCTTCAAGAATACATTTTGAAATACACACTCTGGTGTCATTGGTGTGCGCTAATGTATACATTTTCTGTCGTTAGCAGGTGGACAGGAGACCTGTGAAAGCGGCGACGTAATGTAGATGAAAATCGCTAGTGCTGTGCACATAGCATTCTTCACACCAGATTTATGTACGTACAGTGGAGGACGGAGTGGATATTTCGTTGTATGAATGTTTTGGCTCGATGTTGCTTTATATTCTATTTTACGAATACAGATGAATAATACACTTGCTGGAGCTTTTTGGAGTGCGGTAATGCATGCATTTTCTTTCGTTACCAGGTTCACAAGGGATGTGAGTGAGCGGCGACATAATCTAGAAGAAAACCGATAGTGCTGTGCACATAGCATTCTTCACACCGATTGTATCTACGTACAGTGGACGACTGCGTGGATGTTTCGTTGTTTGGTGAGTAAAATCTCGATGTTTAACTATTTTTATATTATTCTTCAAGAATACATTTAGAAATACACATTCTGGTGGCTTTGGTGTGCGCTGATGTATACATTTTCTGTCTTTAGCAGGTGGACAGGAGACGTGTGAAAGCGGCGACGTAATCTAGATGAAAATCGCTAGTGCTGTGCACACAGCATTCTTCACACCGGATTTACCTACGTACAGTGGAGGACTGACTGGATATTTCGTTGTATTACAGTTTGGTCTCGATATTGCATTATATTCAATTTTAAGCACACAGATGTTTAATACACATTCTGGAGCTTTTTGGAGTGCTCTAATGCATGCATTTTCTTTCGTTACCAGGTTCACAAGGGATGTGAGGGAGCGACGACATAATCTAGAAGAAAACCGCTAGTGCTGCGCACATAGCATTCTTCACACCGATTGTATCTACGTTCAGTGGACGACTGCGTGGATGTTTCGTTTTTGGTGAGTAAAATCTCGATGTTTAAATATTTTTACATTATTCTTCATGAATACATTTAGAAATACCCATTCTGGTGGCTTTGGTGTGCGCTAATGTTTACATTTTCTGTCTTTAGCAGGTGGACAGGAGACGCCTGAAAGCGGCGACGTAATCTAGATGAAAATCGCTAGTGCTGTGCACATAGCATTCTTCACACCAGATTTATCTACGTACAGTGGACGACTGCGGGGATGTTTCGTTTTTTGGTGAGTAAAATCTCGATGTTTAAATATTTTTATATTATTCTTCAAGAATACATTTAGAAATACACATTCTGGTGGCATTGGTGTGCGCTAATGTATACATTTTCTGTCGTTAGCAGGTGGACAGGAGACGTGTGAAAGCGCCGACGTAAACTAGATGAAAATCGCTAGTGCTGTGCACATAGCATTCTTCACACCAGATTTATCTACGTACAGTGGACGACTGCGTCGATGTTTCGTTTTTTGGTGAGTAAAATCTCGATGTTTAAATATTTTTATATTATTCTTCAAGAATACATTTAGAAATACACATTCTGGTGGCTTAGGTGTGCGCTGATGTATACATTTTCTGTCTTTAGCAGGTGGACAGGAGACGTGTGAAAGCGGCGACGTAATCTAGATGAAAATCGCTAGTGCTGTGCACACAGCATTCTTCACACCAGATTTATCTACGTACAGTGGAGGACTGAGTAAATATTTCGTTGAATGAAAGTTTTGGCTCGATGTTGCTTTATATTCTATTTTAAGAATACAGATGAATAATACACATGCTGGAGCTTTTTGGAGTGCGGTAATGCATGCATTTTCTTTCGTTACCAGGTTCACAAGGGATGTGAGGGAGCGGCGACATAATCTAGAAGATATCCGCTAGTGCTGTGCACATAGCATTCTTCACACCAATTGTATCTACGTACAGTGGACGACTGCGTGGATGTTTCGTTGTTTGGTGAGTAAAATCTCGATGTTTAACTATTTTTATATTATTCTTCAAGAATACATTTAGAAATACAGATTCTGGTGGCTTTGGTGTGCGCAAATGTATACATTTTCTGTCTTTAGCCGGTGGACAGGAGACGTGTGAAAGCGGCGACGTAATTTAGATGAAAATCGCTAGTGCTGTGCACATAGCATTCTTCACACCAGATTTATCTACGTGCAGTGGAGGACTGAGTGGATATTTCGTTGTATTAAAGTTTGGGCTCGATATTGCATTATTTTCAATTTTAAGCATACAGATGATTAATACACATTCTGGAGCTTTTTGGAGTGCGGTAATGCATGCATTTTCTTTCGTTACCAGGTTCACAAGGGATGTGGGGGAGCGGCGACATAATCTAGAAGAAAAACCGCTAGTGCTGTGCACATAGCATTCTTCACACCGATTGTTTCTACGTACAGTGGAAGACTGCGTGGATGTTTCGTTTTTTGGTGAGTAAAATCTCGATGTTTAAATATTTTTATATTATTCTTCAAGAATACATTTAGAAATACACATTCTGGTGGCATTGGTGTGCGCTAATGTATACATTTTCTGTCTTTAGCAGGTGGACAGGAGACGTCTGAAAGCGGCGACGTAATCTAGATGAAAATGGCTGGTGCTGTGCACATAGCATTCTTCACACCGGATTTATCTAAGTACAGTGGAGGACCGAGTGGATATTTCGTTGTATTAAAGTTTGGGCTCGATATTGCATTATATTCAATTTTAAGCATACAGATGATTAATACACATTCTGGAGCTTTTTGGAGTGCGGTAAAGTATGCATTTTCTTTCGTTCCCAGGTTCACAAGAAATGTGTGGGAGCAGCGACATAATCTAGTAGAAAACCGCTAGCGCTGTGCACATAGCATTCTTCACACCAGATTTATCTACGTACAGTGGACGACTACGTGGATGTTTCGTTTTTTGGTGAGTAAAATCTCGATGTTTAAATTTTTTTATATTATTCTTCAAGAATACATTTAGAAATACACATTCTGGTGGATTTGGTGTGCGCTAACGTATACACTTTCTGTCTTTAGCAGGTGGACAGGAGACGTGTGAAAGCGGCGACGTAATCTAGATGAAAATCGCTAGTGCTGTGCACATAGCATTCTTCACACCGGATTTATCTACGTACAGTGGACGACTGAGTGGATATTTCGTTGTATTAAAGTTTGGGCTCGATATTGCATTATATTCAATTTTAAGCATACAGATGATTAATACACATTCTGGAGCTTTTTGGAGTGCGGTAATGCATGCATTTTCTATTGTTACCAGGTTCACAAGGGATGTGAGGGAGCGGCAACATAATCTAGAAGAAAACCGCCAGTGCTGTGCACATAGCATTCTTCACACCGAATGTATCTACGTTCAGTGGTTGACTGCGTGGATGTTTCGTTTTTTGGTGAGTAAAATCTCGATGTTTAAATATTTTTATATTATTCTTCAAGAGTACATTTAGAAATACACATTCTGGTGGCATTGGTGTGCGCTAATGTATACATTCTCTGTCTTTAGCAGGTGGACAGGAGACGTGTGAAAGCGGCGACGTAATCTAGATGAAAATCGCTAGTGCTGTGCACATAGCATTCTTCACACCAGATTTATCTACGTTTAGTGGATGACGGAGTGGATATTTCGTTGTATGAAAGTTTTGGCTCGATGTTGCTTTATATTCTATTTTACGAATACAGATGAATAATACACATGCTGGAGCTTTTTGGAGTGCGGTAATGCATGCATTTTCTTTCGTTACCAGGTTCACAAGGGATGTGAGGGAGCGGCGACATAATCTAGAAGAAAACCGCTAGTGCTGTGCACATAGCATTCTTCACACCGATTGTATCTACGTACAGTGGACGACTGCGTGGATGTTTCGTTTTTTGGTGAGTAAAATCTCGATGTTTAACTTTTTTTATATTATTCTTCAAGAATACATTTAGAAATACACATTCTGGTGGCTTTGGTGTGCCCAAATGTGTACATTTTCTGTCTTTAGCAGGTGGACAGGAGACGTGTGAAAGCGGCGACGTAATTTAGATGAAAATCGCTAGTGCTGTGCACATAGCATTCTTCACACCAGATTTATCGACGTACAGTGGAGGACTGAGTGGATATTTCGTTGTATGAAAGTTTTGGCTCGATGTTGCTTTATATTCTATTTTAAGAATACAGATGAATAATACACATGCTGGAGCCTTCGGAGTGCGGTAAAGTATGCATTTTCTTTCGTTCCCAGGTTCACAAGAAATGTGTGGGAGCAGCGACATAATCTAGTAGAAAACCGCTAGTGCTGTGCACATAGCATTCTTCACACCGATTGTATCTACGTAAAGTGGACGACTGCTTGGATGTTTCGTTTTTTGGTGAGTAAATTCACGATGTTTAAATATTTTTAAATTATTCATCAAGAATGCATTTAGAAATACACATTCTGGAGGCAATGGTGCGCGCTAATGTATACATTTTCTGTCTTTAGCAGGTGGACAGGAGACGTGTGAAACCGGCGACGTAATCTAGATGAAAATCGCTAGTGCTGTGCACATAGCATTCTTCACACCGGATTTATCTACGTGCAGTGGAGGACTGAGTGGATATTTCGTTGTATTAATGTTTGGGCTCAATATTACATCATATTCAATTTTAAGCATACAGATGATTAATACACATTCTAGAGCCTTTTGGAGTGCGGTAATGCATGCATTTTCTTTCGTTACCAGGTTCACAAGGGATGTGAGGGAGCGGCGACATAATCTAGAAGAAATCCGCTAGTGCAGTGCACATAGCATTCTTCACACCGATTGTTTCTACGTACAGTGGAAGACTGCGTTGAAGTTTCGTTTTTTGGTGAGTAAAATCTCGATGTTTAAATATTTTTATATTATTCTTCAAGAATACATTTAGAAATACACATTCTGGTGGCATTGGTGTGCGCTAATGTATACATTTTCTGTCTTTAGCAGGTGGACAGGAGACGTGTGAAAGCGGCGACGTAATCTAGATGAAAATCGCTAGTGCTGTGCACATAGCATTCTTCACACCGGATTTATCTAAGTACAGTGAAGGACTGAGTGGATATTTCGATGTATTAAAGTTTGGGCTCGATATTGCATTATATTCAATTTAAGCATACAGATGATTAATACACATTCTGGAGCTTTTTGGAGTGCGGTAAAGTATGCATTTTCTTTCGTTCCCAGGTTCACAAGAAATGTGTGGGAGCAGCGACATAATCTAGTAGAAAACCGCTAGTGCTGTGCACATAGCATTCTTCACACCAGATTTATCTACGTACAGTGGACGACTGCGTGGATGTTTCGTTTTTTGGTGAGTAAAATCTCGATGTTTAAATATTTTTATATTATTCTTCAAGAATACATTTAGATATACACATTCTGGTGGCTTGGTGTGCGCTAATGTATACATTTTCTGTCGTTAGCAGGTGGACAGGAGACACGTGAAAGCGGCGACGCAATCTAGATGAAAATCGCTAGTGCTGTGCACATAGCATTCTTCACACCGATTGTATCTACGTACAGTGGAGGACTGCGTGGATGTTTCATTTTTTGGTGAGTAAAATCACGATGTTCAAAAATTTTTATATTATTCTTCATGAATACATTTAGAAATACACATTCTGGTGGCATATGTGTGCGCTAATGTATACAATTTCTGTCTTTAGCAGGTGGACAGAAGACGTGTGAAAGCGGCGACGAAATCTAGATTAAATTCGCTAGTGCTGTGCACATAGCATTCTTCACACCAGATTTATCTACGTACAGTGGACGACTGCGTGGGTGTTTCGTTTTTTGGTGAGTAAAAACTCGATGTTTAAATATTTTTATTTTATTCTTCAAGAATACATTTAGAAATACACATTCTGGTGGCATTGGTGTGCGCTAATGTATACATTTTCTGTCGTTAGCAGAAGGTCAGGGGACGTGTGAAAGCGGCGACTTATTCTAGATGAAAATCGCTAGTGCTGTGCACATAGCATTCTTCACACCAGATTTATCTACGTACAGTGGACGACTGCGTGGATGTTTCGTTTTTTGTTGAGCAAAATCTGGATGTTTAAATATGTTTATATTATTCTTCAAGAATACATTTAGAAATACACATTCTGGTGGCATTGGTGTGCGCTAATGTATACATTTTCTGTCGTTAGCAGGTGGGCAGGAGACATGTGAAAGCGGCGACGTAATCTAGATGAAAATCGCTAGTGCTGTGCACATAGCATTCTTCACACCGGATTTATCTAAGTACAGTGAAGGACTGAGTGGATATTTCGTTGTATTAAAGTTTGGGCTCGATATTGCATTATATTCAATTTTAAGCATACAGATGATTAATACACATTCTGGAGCTTTTTGGAATGCGGTAAAGTATGCATTTTCTTTCGTTCCCAGGTTCACAAGAAATGTGTGGGAGCAGCGACATAATCTAGTAGAAAACCGCTAGTGCTGTGCACATAGCATTCTTCACACCAGATTTATCTACGTACAGTGGACGACTGCGTGGATGTTTCGTTTTTTGGTGAGTAAAATCTCGATGTTTAAATTTTTTTATATTTTTCTTCAAGAATACATTTAGAAATACACATTCTGGTGGCTTTGGTGTGCGCTAACGTATACACTTTCTGTCTTTAGCAGGTGGACAGGAGACGTGTGAAAGGGCCACGTAATCTAGATGAAAATCGCTAGTGCTGTGCACATAGCATTCTTCACACCGGATTTATCTACATACAGTGGACGACTGAGTGGATATTTCGTTGTATTAAAGTTTGGGCTCGATATTGCATTATATTCAATTTTAAGCATACAGATGATTAATACACATTCTGGAGCTTTTTGGAGTGCGGTAATGCATGCATTTTCTTTCGTTACCAGGTTCACAAGGGATGTGAGGGAGCGGCAACATAATCTAGAAGAAAACCGCCAATGCTGTGCACATAGCATTCTTCACACCGAATGTATCTACGTACAGTGGTTGACTGCGTGGATGTTTCGTTTTTTGGTGAGTAAAATCTCGATGTTTAAGTATTTTTATATTATTCTTCAAGAGTACATTTAGAAATACACATTCTGGTGGCATTGGTGTGCGCTAATGTATACATTCTCTGTCTTTAGCAGGTGGACAGGAGACGTGTGAAAGCGGCGACGTTATCTAGATGAAAATCGCTAGTGCTGTGCACATAGTATTCTTCACACCAGATTTATCTACGTTTAGTGGAGGACGGTGTGGATATTTCGTTGTATGAAAGTTTTGGCTCGATGTTGCTTTATATTCTATTTTACGGATACAGATGAATAATACACATGCTGGAGCTTTTTGGAGTGCGTTAATGCATGCATTTTCTTTCGTTAGCAGGTTCACAAGGGATGTGAGGGAGCGGCGACATAATCTAGAAGAAAACCGCTAGTGCTGTGCACATAGCATTCTTCACACCGATTGTATCTACGTACAGTGGACGACTGCGTGGATGTTTCGTTTTTTGGTGAGTAAAATCTCGATGTTTAACTATTTTTATATTATTCCTCAAGAATACATTTAGAAATACACATTCTGGTGGCTTTGGTGTGCGCAAATGTATACATTTTCTGTCTTTAGCAGGTGGACAGGAGACGTGTGAAAGCGGCGACGTAATTTAGATGAAAATTGCTAGTGCTGTGCACATAGCATTCTTCACACCAGATTTATCTACGTACAGTGGAGGACTGAGTGGATATTTCGTTGTATGAAAGTTTTGGCTCGATGTTGCTTTATATTCTATTTTAAGAATACAGATGAATAATACACATGCTGGAGCCTTCGGAGTGCAGTAAAGTATGCATTTTCTTTCGTTAACAGGTTCACAAGAAATGTGTGGTAGCAGCGACATAATCTAGTAGAAAACCGCTAGTGCTGTGCACATAGCATTCTTCACACCGATTGTATCTACGTAAAGTGGACGACTGCTTGGATGTTTCGTTTTTTGGTGAGTAAAATCACGATGTTTAAATATTTTTATATTATTCTCCAAGAATACATTTAGAAATACACATTCTGGTGGCTTTGGTGTGCGCTAATGTATACATTTTCTGTCTTTAGCAGGTGGACAGGAGACGTGTGAAAGCGGCGACGTAATCTAGATGAAAATCACTAGTGCAGTGCACATAGCATTCTTCACACCGGATTTATCTAAGTACAGTGGAGGACTGAGTGGATATTTCGTTGTATTAAAGATTGGGCTCGATATTGCATTACATTCAATTTTAAGCATACAGCTGATTAATACACATTCTGGAGCTTTTTGGAGTGCCGTAATGCATGCATTTTCTTTTGTTACCAGGTTCACAAGGGATGTGAGGGAGCGGCGACATAATCTAGAAGAAAACCTCTAGTGCTGTGCACATAGCATTCCTCACACCGATTGTATCTACGTACAGTGGACGACTGGGTGGATGTCTCGTTTTTTGGTGAGTAAAATCTCGATGTTTAAATATTTTTATATTATTCTTCAAGAATACATTTGGAAATACACATTCTGGTGGCGTTGGTGTGCGCTAATGTATACATATTCTGTCGTTAGCAGGTGGACATGATACATGTGAAAGCGGCGACGCAATCTAGATCAAAATCGCTAGTGCTGTGCACATAGCATTCTTCACACCGATTGTATCTACGTACAGTGGACGACTGCGTGGATGTTTCGTTTCTTGGTGAGTAAAATCACGATGTTTAAAAATTTTTATATTATTCTTCATGATTACATTTAGAAATACACATTCTGGTGGCATTGGTGTGCGCTAATGTATACATTTTCTGTCTTTAGCAGGTGGACAGGAGACGTGTGAAAGCGGCGACGAAATCTAGATGAAAATCGCTAGTGCTGTGCACATAGCATTCTTCACCGAAGATTTATCTACGTACAGTGGACGACTGCGTGGATGTTTCGTTTTTTGGTGAGTAAAAACACGATGTTTAAATATTTTTATATTATTCTTCAAGAATACATATAGAAATACACATTCTGGTGGCATTGGTGTGCGCTAAAGTATACATTTTCTGTCGTTAGCAGAAGGACACGGGACGTGTGAAAGCGGCGACGTAATCTAGATGAAAATCGCTAGTGCTGTGCACATAGCATTCTTCACACCAGATTTATCTACGTACAGTGGACGACTGCGTGGATGTTTCTTTTTTTGGTGAGTAAAATCTCGATTTTTAATATTTTTAAATTATTCTTCAAGAATACATTTAGAAATACGCATTCTGGTGGCATTGGTGTGCGCTAATGTATACATTTTCTGTCGTTGGCAGGTGTACAGGAGACCTGTGAAAACGGCGACGTAATCTAGATGAAAATCGCTGGTGCTGTGCACATAGCATTCTTCACAAAAGATTTATCTACGTACAGTGGACGACTGCGTGGATGTCTCGTTTTTTGGTGAGTAAAATCTCGATGTTTAAATATTTTTATATTATTCTTCAAGAATACATTTCGAAATACACTTTCTGGTGGCATTGGTGTGCGCTAATGTATACATTTTCTGTCGTTAGCAGGTGGGCAGGAGACGTGTGATAGCGGCGACGTAATCTAGATGAAAATCGCTAGTGTTGTGCACATAGCATTCTTCAAACCAGATTTATCTACGTACAGTGGACGACTGCGTGGATGTTTCGTTTTTTGGTGAGTAAAATCTCGATGTTTAAATATTTTTATGTTATTCTTCAGGAATACATTTAGAAATACACATTCTGGTGGCATTGGTGTGCGCTAATGTATTCATTTTCTGTCGTTAGCAGGTGGACAGGAGACGTGTGAAAGCGGCGACGTAATCTACATGAAAATCGCTAGTGCTGTGCACATAGCATTCTTGACACCAGATTTATCTACGTACAGTGGACGACTGCGTGGATGTTTCGTTTTTTGGTGAGTAAAATCTCGATGTTCAAATATTTTTATATTTTTCTACAAGAATACATTTAGAAATACACATTCTGGTGGCATTGGTGTGCGCTAATGTATACATTTTCTGACGTTAGTAGGTGGACAGGAGACGTGTGAAAGCGGCGACGTAATCTAGATGAAAATCGCTAGAGCTGTGCATATAGCATTCTTCACACCGATTGTATCTACGTACAGTGGACGACTGCGTGGATGTTTCGATTTTTGGTGAGTAAAATCACGATGTTTAAAAATTTTTATATTATTCTTCATGAATACATTTAGAAATACACATTCTGGTGGCATTGATATGCGCTAATGTATACATTTTCTGTCTTTAGCAGGTGGACAGGAGACGTGTGAAAGCGGCGACGAAATCTAGATGAAAATCGCTAGTGCTGTGCACATAGCATTCTTCACACCAGATTTATCTACGTACAGTGGACGACTGCGTGGATGTTTCGTTTTTTGGTGAGTAAAATCTCGATGTTTAAATATTTTTATATTATTCTTCAAGAATACATTTAGATATACACATTCTGGTGGCATTGGTGTGCGCTAATGTATACATTTTCTGTCGTTAGCAGAAGGCCAGGGGACGTGTGAAAGCGGTGACGTAATCTAGATGAAAATCGCTAGTGCTGTGCACATAGCATTCTTCACACCGGATTTATCTACGTACAGTGGACGACTGCGTGGATGTTTCGTTTTTTGGTGAGTAAAATCTCGATGTTTTAATATTTTTATATTATTCTTCAAAAATACATTTAGAAATACGCATTCTGGTGGCATTGGTGTGCGCTAATGTATACATTTTCTGTCGTTGGCAGGTGTACAGGAGACCTGTGAAAACGGCGACGTAATCTAGATGAAAATCGCTAGTGCTGTGCACATAGCATTCTTCACACCAGATTTATCTACGTACAGTGGACGACTGCATGGATGTTTCGTTTTTTGGTGAGTAAAATCTCGATGTTTAAATATTTTTATATTATTCCTCAAGAATACATTTAGAAATACACATTCTGGTGGCATTGGTGTGCGCTAATGTATACATTTTCTGTCGTTAGCAGGTGGACAGGAGACGTGTGAAAGCGGCGACGTAATCTAGATGAAAATCGCTAGTGCTGTGCACATAGCATTCTTCACACCAGATTTATCTACGTACAGTGGACGACTGCGTGGATGTTTCGTTTTTTGGTGAGTAAAATCTGGATGTTTAAATATTTTTATATTATTCTTCAAGAATACATTTAGAAATACACATTCTGGTGGCATTGGTGTGCGCTAATGTATACATTTTCTGTCGTTAGCAGGTGGGCAGGAGACGTGTGAAAGCGGCGACGTAATCTAGATGAAAATCGCTAGTGCTGTGCACATAGCATTCTTCACACCGGATTTATCTAAGTACAGAGAAGGACTGAGAGGATATTTCGTTGTATTAAAGTTTGGGCTTGATATTGCATTATATTCAATTTTAAGCATACAGATGATTAATACACATTCTGGAGCTTTTTGGAGTGCGGTAAAGTATGCATTTTCTTTCGTTCCCAGGTTCACAAGAAATGTGTGGGAGCAGCGACATAATCTAGTAGAAAACCGCTAGTGCTGTGCACATAGCATTCTTCACACCAGATTTATCTACGTACAGTGGACGACTGCGTGGATGTTTCGTTTTTTGGTGAGTAAAATCTCGATGTTTAAATTTTTTTATATTTTTCTTCAAGAATACATTTAGAAATACACATTCTGGTTGCTTTGGTGTGCGCTAACGTATACACTTTCTGTCTTTAGCAGGTGGACAGGAGACGTGTGAAAGCGGCGACGTAATCTAGATGAAAATCGCTAGTGCTGTGCACATAGCATTCTTCACACCGGATTTATCTACATACAGTGGACGACTGAGTGGATATTTCGTTGTATTAAAGTTTGGGCTGAATATTGCATTATATTCAATTTTAAGCATACAGATGATTAATACACATTCTGGAGCTTTTTGGAGTGCGGTAATGCATGCATTTTCTTTCGTTACCAGGTTCACAAGGGATGTGAGGGAGCGGCAACATAATCTAGAAGAAAACCGCCAGTGCTGTGCACATAGCATTCTTCACACCGAATGTATCTACGTACAGTGGTTGACTGCGTGGATGTTTCGTTTTTTGGTGAGTAAAATCTCGATGTTTAACTATTTTTATATTATTCCTCAAGAATACATTTAGAAATACACATTCTGGTGGCTTTGGTGTGCGCAAATGTATACATTTTCTGTCTTTAGCAGGTGGACAGGAGACGTGTGAAAGCGGCGACGTAATTTAGATGAAAATTGCTAGTGCTGTGCACATAGAATTCTTCACACCAGATTTATCTACGTACAGTGGAGGACTGAGTGGATATTTCGTTGTATGAAAGTTTTGGCTCGATGTTGCTTTATATTCTATTTTAAGAATACAGATGAATAATACACATGCTGGAGCCTTCGGAGTGCAGTAAAGTATGCATTTTCTTTCGTTCCCAGGTTCACAAGAAATGTGTGGGAGCAGCGACATAATCTAGTAGAAAACCGCTAGTGCTGTGCACATAGCATTCTTCACACCGATTGTATCTACGTAAAGTGGACGACTGCTTGGATGTTTCGTTTTTTGGTGAGTAAAATCACGATGTTTAAATATTTTTAAATTATTCTTCAAGAATGCATTTAGAAATACACATTCTGGAGGCATTGGTGCACGCTAATGTATACATTTTCTGTCTTTAGCAGGTGGACAGGAGACGTGTGAAAGCGGCGACGTAATCTAGATGAAAATCGCTAGTGCTGTGCAAATAGCATTATTCACACCGGATTTATCTACGTGCAGTGGAGGGCTGAGTGGATATTTCGTTGTATTAAAGTTTGGGCTCGATATTACATTATCTTCAATTTTAAGCATACAGATGATTAATACACATTCTGGAGCTTTTTGGAGTGCGGTAATGCATGCATTTTCTTTCGTTACCAGGTTCACAAGGGATGTGAGGGAGCGGCAACATAATCTAGAAGAAAACCGCCAGTGCTGTGCACATAGCATTCTTCACTCCGAATGTATCTACGTACAGCGGTTGGCTGCGTGGATGTTTCGTTTTTTGGTGAGTAAAATCTCGATGTTTAACTATTTTTATATTATTCCTCAAGAATACATTTAGAAATACACATTCTGGTGGCTTTGGTGTGCGCAAATGTATACATTTTCTGTCTTTAGCAGGTGGACAGGAGACGTGTGAAAGCGGCGACGTAATTTAGATGAAAATTGCTAGTGCTGTGCACATAGCATTCTTCACACCGGATTTATCTACATACAGTGGACGACTGAGTGGATATTTCGTTGTATTAAAGTTTGGGCTCGATATTGCATTATATTCAATTTTAAGCATACAGATGATTAATACACATTCTGGAGCTTTTTGGAGTGCGGTAATGCATGCATTTTCTTTCGTTACCAGGTTCACAAGGGATGTGAGGGAGCGGCAACATAATCTAGAAGAAAACCGCTAGTGCAGTGCACATAGCATTCTTCACACCGATTGTTTCTACGTACAGTGGAAGACTGCGTGGATGTTTCGTTTTTTGGTGAGTAAAATCTCGATGTTTAAATATTTTTATATTATTCTCCAAGAATACATTTAGAAATACACATTCTGGTGGCTTTGGTGTGCGCTAGTGTATACATTTTCTGTCTTTAGCAGGTGGACAGGAGACGTGTGAAAGCGGCGACGTAATCTAGATGAAAATCGCTAGTGCTGTGCACATAGCATTCTTCACACCGGATTTATCTAAGTACAGTGGAGGACTGAGTGGATATTTCGTTGTATTAAAGATTGGGCTCGATATTGCATTACATTCAATTTTAAGCATACAGCTGATTAATACACATTCTGGAGCTTTTTGGAGTGCCGTAATGCATGCATTTTCTTTTGTTACCAGGTTCACAAGGGATGTGAGGGAGCGGCGACATAATCTAGAAGAAAACCTCTAGTGCTGTGCACATAGCATTCCTCACACCGATTGTATCTACGTACAGTGGACGATTGGGTGGATGTCTCGTTTTTTGGTGAGTAAAATCTCGATGTTTAAATATTTTTATATTATTCTTCAAGAATACTTTTAGAAATACACATTCTGGTGGCATTGGTGTGCGCTAATGTATACATTTTCTGTCGTTAGCAGGTGGACAGGATACATGTGAAAGCGGCGACGCAATCTAGATCAAAATCGCTAGTGCTGTGCACATAGCATTCTTCACACCGATTGTATCTACGTACAGTGGACGACTGCGTGGATGTTTCGTTTTTTGGTGAGTAAAATCACGATGTTTAAAAATTTTTATATTATTCTTCATGAATACATTTAGAAATACACATTCTGGTGGCATTGGTGTGCGGTAATGTATACATTTTCTGTCTTTAGCAGGTGGACAGGAGACGTGTGAAAGCGGCGACGAAATCTAGATGAAAATCGCTAGTGCTGTGCACATAGCATTCTTCACCCCAGATTTATCTACGTACAGTGGACGACTGCGTGGATGTTTCGTTTTTTGGTGAGTAAAAACTCGATGTTTAAATATTTTTATATTATTCTTCAAGAATACATTTAGAAATACACATTCTGGTGGCATTGGTGTGCGCTAAAGTATACATTTTCTGTCGTTAGCAGAAGGACACGGGACGTGTGAAAGCGGCGACGTAATCTAGATGAAAATCGCTAGTGCTGTGCACATAGCATTCTTCACACCAGATTTATCTACGTACAGTGGACGACTGCGTGGATGTTTCTTTTTTTGGTGAGTAAAATCTCGATGTTTAAATATTTTTATATTATTCTTCAAGAATACATTTAGAAATACGCATTCTGGTGGCATTGGTGTGCGCTAATGTATACATTTTCTGTCGTTGGCAGGTGTACAGGAGACCTGTGAAAACGGCGACGTAATCTAGATGAAAATCGCTAGTGCTGTGCACATAGCATTCTTCACACCAGATTTATCTACGTACAGTGGACGACTGCGTGGATGTTTCGTTTTTTGGTGAGTAAAATCTCGATGTTTAAATTTTTTTATATTTTTCTTCAAGAATACATTTAGAAATACACATTCTGGTGGCTTTGGTGTGCGCTAACGTATACACTTTCTGTCTTTAGCAGGTGAACAGGAGACGTGTGAAAGCGGCGACGTAATCTAGATGAAAATCGCTAGTGCTGTGCACATAGCATTCTTCACACCGGATTTATCTACATACAGTGGACGACTGAGTGGATATTTCGTTGTATTAAAGTTTGGGCTCGATATTGCATTATATTCAATTTTAAGCATACAGATGATTAATACACATTCTGGAGCTTTTTGGAGTGCGGTAATGCATGCATTTTCCTTCGTTACCAGGTTCACAAGGGATGTGAGGGAGCGGCAACATAATCTAGAAGAAAACCGCCAGTGCTGTGCACATAGCATTCTTCACACCGAATGTATCTACGTACAGTGGTTGACTGCGTGGATGTTTCGTTTTTTGGTGAGTAAAACCTCGATGTTTAACTATTTTTATATTATTCCTCAAGAATACATTTAGAAATACACATTCTGGTGGCTTTGGTGTGCGCAAATGTATACATTTTCTGTCTTTAGCAGGTGGACAGGAGACGCGTGAAAGCGGCGACGTAATTTAGATGAAAATTGCTAGTGCTGTGCACATAGCATTCTTCACACCAGATTTATCTACGTACAGTGGAGGACTGAGTGGATATTTCGTTGTATGAAAGTTTTGGCTCGATGTTGCTTTATATTCTATTTTAAGAATACAGATGAATAATACACATGCTGGAGCCTTCGGAGTGCAGTAAAGTATGCATTTTCTTTCGTTCCCAGGTTCACAAGAAATGTGTGGGAGCAGCGACATAATCTAGTAGAAAACCGCTAGTGCTGTGCACATAGCATTCTTCACACCGATTGTATCTACGTAAAGTGAACGACTGCTTGGATGTTTCGTTTTTTGGTGAGTAAAATCACGATGTTTAAATATTTTTAAATTATTCTTCAAGAATGCATTTAGAAATACACATTCTGGAGGCATTGGTGCACACTAATGTATACATTTTCTGTCTTTAGCAGGTGGACAGGAGACGTGTGAAAGCGGCGACGTAATCTAGATGAAAATCGCTAGTGCTGTGCAAATAGCATTCTTCACACCGGATTTATCTACGTGCAGTGGAGGGCTGAGTGGATATTTCGTTGTATTAAAGTTTGGGCTCGATATTACATTATCTTCAATTTTAAGCATACAGATGATTAATACACATTCTGGAGCTTTTTGGAGTGCGGTAATGCATGCATTTTCTTTCGTTACCAGGTTCACAAGGGATGTGAGGGAGCGGCGACATAATCTAGAAGAAAACCGCTAGTGCAGTGCACATAGCATTCTTCACACCGATTGTTTCTACGTACAGTGGAAGACTGCGTGGATGTTTCGTTTTTTGGTGAGTAAAATCTCGATGTTTAAATATTTTTATATTATTCTCCAAGAATACATTTAGAAATACACATTCTGGTGGCTTTGGTGTGCGCTAGTGTATACATTTTCTGTCTTTAGCAGGTGGACAGGAGACGTGTGAAAGCGGCGACGTAATCTAGATGAAAATCGCTAGTGCTGTGCACATAGCATTCTTCACACCGGATTTATCTAAGTACAGTGGAGGACTGAGTGGATATTTCGTTGTATTAAAGATTGGGCTCGATATTGCATTACATTCAATTTTAAGCATACAGCTGATTAATACACATTCTGGAGCTTTTTGGAGTGCCGTAATGCTAGCATTTTCTTTTGTTACCAGGTTCACAAGGGATGTGAGGGAGCGGCGACATAATCTAGAAGAAAACCTCTAGTGCTGTGCACATAGCATTCCTCACACCGATTGTATCTACGTACAGTGGACGACTGGGTGGATGTCTCGTTTTTTGGTGAGTAAAATCTCGATGTTTAAATTTTTTTATATTTTTCTTCAAGAATACATTTAGAAATACACATTCTGGTGGCTTTGGTGTGCGCTAACGTATACACTTTCTGTCTTTAGCAGGTGGACAGAAGACGTGTGAAAGCGGCGACGTAATCTAGATGAAAATCGCTAGTGCTGTGCACATAGCATTCTTCACACCGGATTTATCTACGTGCAGTGGAGGGCTGAGTGGATATTTCGTTGTATTAAAGTTTGGGCTCGATATTACATTATCTTCAATTTTAAGCATGCAGATGATTAATACACATTCTGGAGCTTTTTGGAGTGCGGTAATGCATGCATTTTCTTTCGTTACCAGGTTCACAAGGGATGTGAGGGAGCGGCGACATAATCTAGAAGAAAACCGCTAGTGCAGTGCACATAGCATTCTTCACACCGATTGTTTCTACGTACAGTGGAAGACTGCGTGGATGTTTCGTTTTTTGGTGAGTAAAATCTCGATGTTTAAATATTTTTATATTATTCTCCAAGAATACATTTAGAAATACACATTCTGGTGGCTTTGGTGTGCGCTAGTGTATACATTTTCTGTCGTTAGCAGGTGGACAGGAGACGTGTGAAAGCGGCGACGTAATCTAGATGAAAATCGCTAGTGCTGTGCACATAGCATTCTTCACACCGGATTTATCTAAGTACAGTGGAGGACTGAGTGGTTATTTCGTTGTATTAAAGATTGGGCTCGATATTGCATTACATTCAATTTTAAGCATACAGCTGATTAATACACATTCTGGAGCTTTTTGGAGTGCCGTAATGCATGCATTTTCTTTTGTTACCAGGTTCACAAGGGATGTGAGGGAGCGGCGACATAATCAAGAAGAAAACCTCTAGTGCTGTGCACATAGCATTCCTCACACCGATTGTATCTACGTACAGTGGACGACTGGGTGGATGTCTCGTTTTTTGGTGAGTAAAATCTCGATGTTTAAATATTTTTATATTATTCTTCAAGAATACTTGTAGAAATACACATTCTGGTGGCATTGGTGTGCGCTAATGTATACATTTTCTGTCGTTAGCAGGTGGACAGGATACATGTGAAAGCGGCGACGCAATCTAGATCAAAATCGCTAGTGCTGTGCACATAGCATTCTTCACACCGATTGTATCTACGTACAGTGGACGACTGCGTGGATGTTTCGTTTTTTGGTGAGTAAAATCACGATGTTTAAAAATTTTTATATTATTCTTCATGAATACATTTAGAAATACACATTCTGGTGGCATTGGTGTGCGCTAATGTATACATTTTCTGTCTTTAGCAGGTGGACAGGAGACGTGTGAAAGCGGCGACGAAATCTAGATGAAAATCGCTAGTGCTGTGCACATAGCATTCTTCACCCCAGATTTATCTACGTACAGTGGACGACTGCGTAGATGTTTCGTTTTTTGGTGAGTAAAATCTCGATGTTCAAATATTTTTATATTATTCTACAAGAATACATTTAGAAATACACATTCTGGTGGCATTGGTATGCGCTAATGTATACATTTTCTGTCTTTAGCAGGTGGACAGGAGACGTGTGAAAGCGGCGACGTAATCTAGATGAAAATCGCTAGTGCTGTGCAAATAGCATTCTTCACACCGGATTTATCTACGTGCAGTGGAGGGCTGAGTGGATATTTCGTTGTATTAAAGTTTGGGCTTGATATTACATTATCTTCAATTTTAAGCATACAGATGATTAATACACATTCTGGAGCTTTTTGGAGTGCGGTAATGCATGCATTTTCTTTCGTTACCAGGTTCACAAGGGATGTGAGGGAGCGGCGACATAATCTAGAAGAAAACCGCTAGTGCAGTGCACATAGCATTCTTCACACCGATTGTTTCTACGTACAGTGGAAGACTGCGTGGATGTTTCGTTTTTTGGTGAGTAAAATCTCGATGTTTAAATATTTTTATATTATTCTCCAAGAATACATTTAGAAATACACATTCTGGTGGCTTTGGTGTGCGCTAGTGTATACATTTTCTGTCTTTAGCAGGTGGACAGGAGACGTGTGAAAGCGGAGACGTAATCTAGATGAAAATCGCTAGTGCTGTGCACATAGCATTCTTCACACCGGATTTATCTAAGTACAGTGGAGGACTGAGTGGATATTTCGTTGTATTAAAGATTGGGCTCGATATTGCATTACATTCAATTTTAAGCATACAGCTGATTAATACACATTCTGGAGCTTTTTGGAGTGCCGTAATGCATGCATTTTCTTTTGTTACCAGGTTCACAAGGGATGTGAGGGAGCGGCGACATAATCTAGAAAAAAACCTCTAGTGCTGTGCACATAGCATTCCTCACACCGATTGTATCTACGTACAGTGGACGATTGGGTGGATGTCTCGTTTTTTGGTGAGTAAAATTTCGATGTTTAAATATTTTTATATTATTCTTCAAGAATACTTTTAGAAATACACATTCTGGTGGCATTGGTGTGCGCTAATGTATACATTTTCTGTCGTTAGCAGGTGGACAGGATACACGTGAAAGCGGCGACGCAATCTAGATCAAAATCGCTAGTGCTGTGCACATAGCATTCTTCACACCGATTGTATCTACGTACAGTGGACGACTGCGTGGATGTTTCGTTTCTTGGTGAGTAAAATCACGATGTTTAAAAATTTTTATATTATTCTTCATGAATACATTTAGAAATACACATTCTGGTGGCATTGGTGTGCGCTAATGTATACATTTTCTGTCTTTAGCAGGTGGACAGGAGACGTGTGAAAGCGGCGACGAAATCTTGATGAAAATCGCTAGTGCTGTGCACATAGCATTCTTCACCCCAGATTTATCTACGTACAGTGGACGACTGCGTGGATGTTTCGTTTTTTGGTGAGTAAAAACTCGATGTTTAAATATTTTTATATTATTCTTCAAGAATACATTTAGAAATACACATTCTGGTGGCATTGGTGTGCGCTAATGTATACATTTTCTGTCGTTAGCAGAAGGACACGGGACGTGTGAAAGCGGCGACGTAATCTAGATGAAAATCGCTAGTGCTGTGCACATAGCATTCTTCACACCAGATTTATCTACGTACAGTGGACGACTGCGTGGATGTTTCTTTTTTTGGTGAGTAAAATCTCGATGTTTAAATATTTTTATATTAATCTTCAAGAATACATTTAGAAATACACATTCTGGTGGCATTGGTGTGCGCTAATGTATACATTTTCTGTCGTTAGCAGGTGGGCAGGAGACGTGTGAAAGCGGCGACGTAATCTAGATGAAAATCGCTAGTGCTGTGCACATAGCATTCTTCACACCGGATTTATCTAAGTACAGTGAAATACTGAGTGGATATTTCGTTGTATTAAAGTTTGGGCTCGATATTGCATTATATTCAATTTTAAGCATACAGATGATTAATACACATTCTGGAGCTTTTTGGAGTGCGGTAAAGTATGCATTTTCTTTCGTTCCCAGGTTCACAAGAAATGTGTGGGAGCAGCGACATAATCTAGTAGAAAACCGCTAGTGCTGTGCACATAGCATTCTTCACACCAGATTTATCTACGTACAGTGGACGACTGCGTGGATGTTTCGTTTTTTGGTGAGTAAAATCACGATGTTTAAATTTTTTTATATTTTTCTTCAAGAATACATTTAGAAATACACATTCTGGTGGCTTTGGTGTGCGCTAACGTATACACTTTCTGTCTTTAGCAGGTGGACAGGAGACGTGTGAAAGCGGCGACGTAATCTAGATGAAAATCGCTAGTGCTGTGCACATAGCATTCTTCACACCGGATTTATCTACATACAGTGGACGACTGAGTGGATATTTCGTTGTATTAAAGTTTGGGCTCGATATTGCATTATATTCAATTTTAAGCATACAGATGATTAATACACATTCTGGAGCTTTTTGGAGTGCGGTAATGCATGCATTTTCTTTCGTTACCAGGTTCACAAGGGATGTGAGGGAGCGGCAACATAATCTAGAAGAAAACCGCCAGTGCTGTGCACATAGCATTCTTCACACCGAATGTATCTACGTACAGTGGTTGACTGCGTGGATGTTTCGTTTTTTGGTGAGTAAAATCTCGATGTTTAACTATTTTTATATTATTCCTCAAGAATACATTTAGAAATACACATTCTGGTGGCTTTGGTGTGCGCAAATGTATACATTTTCTGTCTTTAGCAGGTGGACAGGAGACGTGTGAATGCGGCGACGTAATTTAGATGAAAATTACTTGTGCTGTGCACATAGCATTCTTCACACCAGATTTATCTACGTACAGTGGAGGACTGAGTGGATATTTCGTTGTATGAAAGTTTTGGCTCGATGTTGCTTTATATTCTATTTTAAGAATACAGATGAATAATACACATGCTGGAGCCTTCGGAGTGCAGTAAAGTATGCATTTTCTTTCGTTCCCAGGTTCACAAGAAATGTGTGGGAGCAGCGACATAATCTAGTAGAAAACCGCTAGTGCTGTGCACATAGCATTCTTCACACCGATTGTATCTACGTAAAGTGGACGACTGCTTGGATGTTTCGTTTTTTGGTGAGTAAAATCACGATGTTTAAATATTTTTAAATTATTCTTCAAGAATGCATTTAGAAATACACATTCTGGAGGCATTGGTGCACGCTAATGTATACATTTTCTGTCTTTAGCAGGTGGACAGGAGACGTGTGAAAGCGGCGACGTAATCTAGATGAAAATCGCTAGTGCTGTGCAAATAGCATTCTTCACACCGGATTTATCTACGTGCAGTGGAGGGCTGAGTGGATATTTCGTTGTATTAAAGTTTGGGCTCGATATTACATTATCTTCAATTTTAAGCATACAGATGATTAATACACATTCTGGAGCTTTTTGGAGTGCGGTAATGCATGCATTTTCTTTCGTTACCAGGTTCACAAGGGATGTGAGGGAGCGGCGACATAATCTAGAAGAAAACCGCTAGTGCAGTGCACATAGCATTCTTCACACCGATTGTTTCTACGTACAGTGGAAGACTGCGTGGATGTTTCGTTTTTTGGTGAGTAAAATCTCGATGTTTAAATATTTTTATATTATTCTCCAAGAATACATTTAGAAATACACATTCTGGTGTCTTTGGTGTGTGCTAGTGTATACATTTTCTGTCTTTAGCAGGTGGACAGGAGACGTGTGAAAGCGGCGACGTAATCTAGATGAAAATCGCTAGTGCTGTGCAAATAGCATTCCTCACACCGGATTTATCTAAGTACAGTGGAGGACTGAGTGGATATTTCGTTGTATTAAAGATTGGGCTCGATATTGCATTACATTCAATTTTAAGCATACAGCTGATTAATACACATTCTGGAGCTTTTTGGAGTGCCGTAATGCTAGCATTTTCTTTTGTTACCAGGTTCACAAGGGATGTGAGGGAGCGGCGACATAATCTAGAAGAAAACCTCTAGTGCTGTGCACATAGCATTCCTCACACCGATTGTATCTACGTACAGTGGACGACTGGGTGGATGTCTCGTTTTTTGGTGAGTAAAATCTCGATGTTTAAATTTTTTTATATTTTTCTTCAAGAATACATTTAGAAATACACATTCTGGTGGCTGTGGTGTGCGCTAACGTATACACTTTCTGTCTTTAGCAGGTGGACAGGAGACGTGTGAAAGCGGCGTCGTAATCTAGATGAAAATCGCTAGTGCTGTGCACATAGCATTCTTCACACCGGATTTATCTACGTGCAGTGGAGGGCTGAGTGGATATTTCGTTGTATTAAAGTTTGCGCTCGATATTACATTATCTTCAATTTTAAGCATACAGATGATTAATACACATTCTGGAGCTTTTTGGAGTGCGGTAATGCATGCATTTTCTTTCGTTACCAGGTTCACAAGGGATGTGAGGGAGCGGCGACATAATCTAGAAGAAAACCGCTAGTGCAGTGCACATAGCATTCTTCACACCGATTGTTTCTACGTACAGTGGAAGACTGCGTGGATGTTTCGTTTTTTGATGAGTAAAATCTCGATGTTTAAATATTTTTATATTATTCTCCAAGAATACATTTAGAAATACACATTCTGGTGGCTTTGGTGTGCGCTAGTGTATACATTTTCTGTGTTTAGCAGGTGGACAGGAGACGTGTGAAAGCGGCGACGTAATCTAGATGAAAATCGCTAGTGCTGTGCACATAGCATTCTTCACACCGGATTTATCTAAGTACAGTGGAGGACTGAGTGGATATTTCGTTGTATTAAAGATTGGGCTCGATATTGCATTACATTCAATTTTAAGCATACAGCTGATTAATACACATTCTGGAGCTTCTTGGAGTGCCGTAATGCATGCATTTTCTTTTGTTACCAGGTTCACAAGGGATGTGAGGGAGCGGCGACATAATCTAGAAGAAAACCTCTAGTGCTGTGCACATAGCATTCCTCACACCGATTGTATCTACGTACAGTGGACGACTGCGTGGATGTTTCGTTTTTTGGTGAGTAAAATCACGATGTTTAAAAATTTTTATATTATTCTTCATGAATACATTTAGAAATACACATTCTGGTGGCATTGGTGTGCGCTAATGTATACATTTTCTGTCTTTAGCAGGTGGACAGGAGACGTGTGAAAGCGGCGACGAAATCTAGATGAAAATCGCTAGTGCTGTGCACATAGCATTCTTCACCCCAGATTTATCTACGTACAGTGGACGACTGCGTGGATGTTTCGTTTTTTGGTGAGTAAAAACTCAATGTTTAAATATTTTTATATTATTCTTCAAGAATACATTTAGAAATACACATTCTGGTGGCATTGGTGTGCGCTAAAGTATACATTTTCTGTCGTTAGCAGAAGGACACGGGACGTGTGAAAGCGGCGACGTAATCTAGATGAAAATCGCTAGTGCTGTGCACATAGCATTCTTCTCACCAGATTTATCTACGTACAGTGGACGACTGCGTGGATGTTTCGTTTTTTGGTGAGTAAAATCTCGATGTTCAAATATTTTTATATTATTCTACAAGAATACATTTAGAAATACACATTCTGGTGGCATTGGTGTGCGCTAATGTATACATTTTCTGACGTTAGTAGGTGGACAGGAGACGTGTGAAAGCGGCGACGTAATCTAGATGAAAATCGCTAGTGCTGTGCATATAGCATTCTTCACACCGATTGTATCTACGTACAGTGGACGACTGCGTGGATGTTTCGATTTTTGGTGAGTAAAATCACGATGTTTAAAAATTTTTATATTATTCTTCATGAATACATTTAGAAATACACATTCTGGTGGCATTGGTATGCGCTAATGTATACATTTTCTGTCTTTAGCAGGTGGACAGGAGACGTGTGAAAGCGGCGACGAAATCTAGATGAAAATCGCTAGTGCTGTGCACATAGCATTCTTCACACCAGATTTATCTACGTACAGTGGACGACTGCGTGGATGTTTCGTTTTTTGGTGAGTAAAATCTCGATGTTTAAATATTTTTATATTATTCTTCAAGAATACATTTAGAAATACGCATTCTGGTGGCATTGGTGCGCGCTAATGTATACATTTTCTGTCGTTGGCAGGTGTACAGGAGACCTGTGAAAACGGCGACGTAATCTAGATGAAAATCGCTAGTGCTGTGCACATAGCATTCTTCACACCAGATTTATCTACGTACAGTGGACGACTGCGTGGATGTTTCGTTTTTTGGTGAGTAAAATCTCGATGTTTAAATATTTTTATATTATTCTTCAAGAATACATTTAGAAATACACATTCTGGTGGCATTGGTGTGCTCTAATGTATACATTTTCTGTCGTTAGCAGGTGGACAGGAGACGTGTGAAAGCGGCGACGTAATCTAGATAAAAATCGCTAGTGCTGTGCACATAGCATTCTTCACACCAGATTTATCTACGTACAGTGGACGACTGCGTGGATGTTTCGGTTTTTGGTGAGTAAAATCTCGATGTTTAAATATTTTTATATTATTCTTCAAGAATACATTTAGAAATACACATTCTGGTGGCATTGGTGTGCGCTAATGAATACATTTTCTGTCGTTAGCAGGTGGACAGGAGACGTGTGAAAGCGGCGACATAATCTAGATGAAAATCGCTAGTGCTGTGCACACAGCATTCTTCACACCAGATTTATCTACGTACAGTGGACGACTGCGTGGATGTTTCGTTTTTTGGTGAGTAAAATCTCGATGTTTAAATATTTTTATATTATTCTTCAAGAATACATTTAGAAATACACATTCTGGTGGCATTGGTGTGCGCTAATGTATACATTTTCTGTCGTTAGCAGGTGGACAGGATACATGTGAAAGCGGCGACGCAATCTAGATCAAAATCGCTAGTGCTGTGCACATAGCATTCTTCACACCGATTGCATCTACGTACAGTGGACGACTGCGTGGATGTTTCGTTTTTTGATGAGTAAAATCACGATGTTTAAAAATTTTTATATTATTCTTCATGAATACATTTAGAAATACACATTCTGGTGGCATTGGTGTGCGCTAATGTATACATTTTCTGTCTTTAGCAGGTGGACAGGAGACGTGTGAAAGCGGCGACGAAATCTAGATGAAAATCGCTAGTGCTGTGCACATAGCATTCTTCACCCCAGATTTATCTACGTACAGTGGACGACTGCGTGGATGTTTCGTTTTTTGGTGAGTAAAAACTCGATGTTTAAATATTTTTATATTATTCTTCAAGAATACATTTAGAAGTACACATTCTGGTGGCATTGGTGTGCGCTAAAGTATACATTTTCTGTCGTTAGCAGAAGGACACGGGACGTGTGAAAGCGGCGACGTAATCTAGATGAAAATCGCTAGTGCTGTGCACATAGCATTCTTCACACCAGATTTATCTACGTACAGTGGACGACTGCGTGGATGTTTCTTTTTTTGGTGAGTAAAATCTCGATGTTTAAATATTTTTATATTATTCTTCAAGAATACATTTAGAAATACGCATTCTGGTGGCATTGGTGTGCGCTAATGTATACATTTTCTGTCGTTGGCAGGTGTACAGGAGACCTGTGAAAACGGCGACGTAATCTAGATGAAAATCGCTAGTGCTGTGCACATAGCATTCTTCACACCAGATTTATCTACGTACAGTGGACGACTGCGTGGATGTTTCGTTTTTTGGTGAGTAAAATCTCGATGTGTAAATATTTTTATATTATTCTTCAAGAATGCATTTCGAAATACACATTCTGGTGGCATTGGTGTGCGCTAATGTATACATTTTCTGTCGTTAGCAGGTGGGCAGGAGTCGTGTGAAAGCGGCGACGTAATCTAGATGATAATCGCTAGTGTTGTGCACATAGCATTCTTCAAACCAGATTTATCTACGTACAGTGGACGACTGCGTGGATGTTTCGTTTTTTGGTGAGTAAAATCTCGATGTTTAAATATTTTTATATTATTCTTCAGGAATACATTTAGAAATACGCATTCTGGTGTCATTGGTGTGCGCTAATGTATTCATTTTCTGTCTTTAGGAGGTGGACAGGAGACGTGTGAAAGCAGCGACGTGATCTAGATGAAAATCGCTAGTGCTGTGCACATAGCATTCTTCACCCCAGATTTATCTACGTACAGTGGACGACTGCGTGGATGTTTCGTTTTTTGGTGAGTAAAAACTCGATGTTTAAATATTTTTATATTATTCTTCAAGAATACATTTAGAAGTACACATTCTGGTGGCATTGGTGTGCGCTAAAGTATACATTTTCTGTCGTTAGCAGAAGGACACGGGACGTGTGAAAGCGGCGACGTAATCTAGATGAAAATCGCTAGTGCTGTGCACATAGCATTCATGACACCAGATTTATCTACGTACAGTGGACGACTGCGTGGATGTTTCGTTTTTTGGTGAGTAGAATCTCGATGTTCAAATATTTTTATATTATTCTACAAGAATACATTTAGAAATACACATTCTGGTGGCATTGGTGTGCGCTATTGTATACATTTTCTGACGTTAGTAGGTGGACAGGAGACGTGTGAAAGCGGCGACGAAATCTAGATGAAAATCGCTAGTGCTGTGCACATAGCATTCTTCAAACCAGATTTATCTACGTACAGTGGACGACTGCGTGGATGTTTCGTTTTTTGGTGAGTAAAATCTCGATGTTTAAATATTTTTATATTATTCTTCAAGAATACATTTAGAAATACACATTCTGGTGGCACTGGTGTGCGCTAATGTATACATTTTCTGTCGTTAGCAGAAGGCCAGGGGACGTGTGAAAGCGGTGACGTAATCTAGATGAAAATCGCTAGTGCTGTGCACATAGCATTCTTCACACCGGATTTATCTACGTACAGTGGACGACTGCGTGGATGTTTCGTTTTTTGGTGAGTAAAATCTCGATGTTTAAATATTTTTATATTGTTCTTCAAGAATACATTTAGAAATACGCATTCTGGTGGCATTGGTGTGCGCTAATGTATACATTTTCTGTCGTTGGCAGGTGTACAGGAGACCTGTGAAAACGGCGACGTAATCTAGATGAAAATCGCTAGTGCTGTGCACATAGCATTCTTCTCACCAGATTTATCTACGTACAGTGGACGACTGCGTGGATGTTTCGTTTTTTGGTGAGTAAAATCTCGATGTTTAAATATTTTTATATTATTCTTCAAGAATACATTTAGAAATACACATTCTGGTGGCATTGGTGTGCGCTAATGTATACATTTTCTGTCGTTAGCAGGTGGACAGGAGACGTGTGAAAGCGGCGACGTAATCTAGATGAAAATCGCTAGTGCTGTGCACATAGCATTCTTCACACCAGATTTATCTACGTACAGTGGACGACTGCGTGGATGTTTCGTTTTTTGGTGAGTAAAATCTCGATGTTTAAATATTTTTATATTATTCTTCAAGAATACATTTAGAAATACACATTCTGGTGGCATTGGTGTGCGCTAATGTATACATTTTCTGTCGTTAGCAGGTGGACAGGAGACGTGTGAAAGCGGCGACGTAATCTAGATGAAAATCGCTAGTGCTGTGCACACAGCATTCTTCACACCAGATTTATCTACGTACAGTGGACGACTGCGTGGATGTTTCGTTTTTTGGTGAGTAAAATCTCGATGTTTAAATATTTTTATATTATTCTACAAGAATACATTTAGAAATACACATTATGGTGGCATTGGTGTGCGCTAATGTATACATTTTCTGACGTTAGCAGGTAGACAGGAGACGTGTGAAAGCGGCGACGTAATCTAGATGAAAATCGCTAGTGCTGTGCACATAGCATTCTTCACACCAGATTTATCTACGTACAGTGGACGACTGCGTGGATGTTTCGTTTTTTGGTGAGTAAAATCTCGATGATTAAATATTTTTATATTATTCTACAAGAATACATTTAGAAATACACATTCTGGTGGCATTGGTGTGCGCTAATGAATACATTTTCTGTCGTTAGTAGGTGGACAGGAGACATGTAAAAGCGGCGATGTAATATAGATGAAAATCGCCAGTGCTGTGCACATGGCATTCTTCACACCGATTGTATCTACGTGCAGTGGACGACTGCGTGGATGTTTGGTTTTTTGGTGAGTAAAATCACGATGTTTAAATATTTTTCTATTATTCTTTAAGAATACATTTAGAAATACACATTCTAATGGCATTGGTGTGCGCTAATGTATACATTTTCTGTCGTGAGCAGGTGGACAGGAGACGTGTGAAAACGGCGACGTAATCTAGATGAAAATCGCTAGTGCTGTGCACATAGCATTCTTCACACCAGATTTATCTACGTACAGTGGACGACTGCGTGGATGTTTCGTTTTTTGGTGAGTAAAATCTCGATGTTTAAATATTTCTATATTATTCTTCAAGAATACATTTAGAAATACACATTCTGGTGGCATTGGTGTGCGCTAATGCACACATTTTCTGTCGTTAGCAGGTGGACAGGAGACGTGTGAAAGCGGCGACGTAATCTAGATGAAAATCGCTAGTGCTGTGCACATAGCATTCTTCACACCCGATTTATCTACGTACAGTGGACGACTGAGAGGATATTTCGTTTTTTGGTGAGTAAAATCTCGATGTTTAAATATTTTTATATTATTCTTCAAGAATTCATTTAGAAATACACATTCTGGTGGCATTGGTGTGCGCTAATGTATACATTTTCTGTCTTTAGCAGGTGGTCAGGAGACGTGTGAAAGCGGCGACGTAATCTAGATGAAAATCGCTAGTGCTGTGCACATAGCATTCTTCACACCGATTGCATCTACGTACAGTGGACGACTGCGTGTATGTTTCGTTTTTTGGTGAGTAAAATCATGATGTTTAAATATTTTTATATCATTCTCCAAGAATACATTTAGAAATACACATTCTGGTGGCATTGGTCTGCGCTAATGAATACATTTTCTGTCTTTAGCAGGTGGACAGGAGGCGTGTGAAAGCGGCGACGTAATCTAGATGAAAATCGCTAGTTCTGTGCACATAGCATTCTTCACACCGGATTTATCTACGTACAGTGGAGGACTGAGTGGATATTTCGTTGTATGAAAGTTTTTGCTCGATATTGCATTATATTCAATTTTAAGCATACGGATGATTAATACACATTCTGGAGCTTTTTGGAGTGCGGTAATGCATGCATTTTCTTTCGTTATCAGGTTCACAAGGGATGTGAGGGAGCGGCGACATGATTTAGAAGAAAACCGATAGTGCTGTGCACATAGCTTTCTTCACACCGAATGTATCTACGTACATTGGTTGACTGCGTGGATGTTTCGTTTTTTGGTGAGTAAAATCTCGATGTTTAAATATTTTTATATTATTCTTCAAGAATACATTTAGAAATACACATTCTGGTGGCATTGGTGTGCGCTAATGTATACATTTTCTGTCGTTAGCAGGTTGACAGGAGATGTGTGAAAGCGGCGACGTAATCTAGATGAAAATCGCTAGTGCTGTGCACATAGCATTCTTCACACCAGATTTATCTACGTACAGTGGACGACTGCGTGGATGTTTCGTTTTTTGGTGAGTAAAATCTCGATGTTTAAATATTTTTATATTATTCTAAGAGAATACATTTAGAAGAACACATTATGGTGGCATTGGTGTGCGCTAATGTATACATTTTCTGACGTTAGCAGGTGGACAGGAGACGTGTGAAAGCGGCGACGTAATCTAGATGAAAATCGCTAGTGCTGTGCACATAGCATTCTTCACACCAGATTTATCTACGTACAGTGGACGACTGCGTGGATGTTTCGTTTTTTGGTGAGTAAAATCTCGATGTTTAAATATTTTTATATGATTCTTTAAGAATACATTTAGAAATACACATTCTGGTGGCATTGGTGTGCGCTAATGTATACATTTTCTGTCGTTAGTAGGTGGACAGGAGACATGTAAAAGCGGCGATGTAATCTAGATGAAAATCGCCAGTGCTGTGCACATGGCATTCTTCACACCGATTGTATCTACGTACAGTGGACGACTGCGTGGATGTTTCGTTTTTTGGTGAGTAAAATCACGATGTTTAAATACTTTTCTATTATTCTTTAAGAATACATTTAGAAATACACATTCTGGTGGCATTGGTGTGCGCTAATGTATACATTTTTTGTCGTTAGCAGGTGGGCAGGAGACGTATGAAAACGGCGACGTAATGTCGATGAAAATCGCTAGTGCTGTGCACATAGCATTCTTCACACCAGATTTATCTACGTACAGTGGACGACTGCGTGGATGTTTCGTTTTTTGGTGAGTAAAATCTCGATGTTTAAATATTTTTATATTATTCTTCAAGAATACATTTAGAAATACGCATTCTGGTGGCATTGGTGTGCGCTAATGTATACATTTTCTTTCGTTGGCAGGTGTACAGGAGACCTGTGAAAACGGCGACGTAATCTAGATGAAAATCGCTAGTGCTGTGCACATAGCATTCTTCACACCAGATTTATCTACGTACAGTGGACGACTGCGTGGATGTTTCGTTTTTTGGTGAGTAAAATCTCGATGTTTAAATATTTTTATATTATTCTTCAAGAATACATTTAGAAATACACATTCTGGTGGCATTGGTGTGCGCTAATGTATACATTTTCTGTCGTTAGCAGGTGGACAGGAGACGTGTGAAAGCGGCGACGTAATCTAGATGAAAATCGCTAGTGCTGTGCACATAGCATTCTTCACACCAGATTTATCTACGTACAGTGGACGACTGCGTGTATGTTTCGTTTTTTGGTGAGTAAAATCTCGATGTTTGAATATTTTTATATTATTCTTCAAGAATACATTTAGAAATACACATTCTGGTGGCATTGGTGTGCGCTAATGTATACATTTTCTGTCGTTAGCAGGTGGACAGGAGACGTGTGAAAGCGGCGACGTAATCTAGATGAAAATCGCTAGTGCTGTGCACACAGCATTCTTCACACCAGATTTATCTACGTACAGTGGACGACTGCGTGGATGTTTCGTTTTTTGGTGAGTAAAATCTCGATGTTTAAATATTTTTATATTATTCTTCAAGAATACATTTAGAAATACACATTCTGGTGGCATTGGTGTGCGCTAATTAATACATTTCCTGTCGTTAGTAGGTGGACAGGAGACATGTAAAAGCGGCGATGTAATCTAGATGAAAATCGCCAGTGCTGTGCACATGGCATTCTTCACACCGATTGTATCTACGTGCAGTGGACGACTGCGTGGATGTTTGGTTTTTTGGTGAGTAAAATCACGATGTTTAAATATTTTTCTATTATTCTTTAAGAATACATTTAGAAATACACATTCTGGTGGCATTGGTGTGCGCTAATGTATACATTTTCTGTCGTGAGCAGGTGGACAGGAGACGTGTGAAAACGGCGACGTAATCTAGATGAAAATCGCTAGTGCTGTGCACATAGCATTCTTCACACCAGATTTATCTACGTACAGTGGACGACTGCGTGGATGTTTCGTTTTTTGCTGAGTAAAATCTCGATGTTTAAATATTTCTATATTATTCTTCAAGAATACATTTAGAAATACACATTCAGGTGGCATTGGTGTGCGCTAATGCACACATTTTCTGTCGTTAGCAGGTGGACAGGAGACGTGTGAAAGCGGCGACGTAATCTAGATGAAAATCGCTAGTGCTGTGCACATAGCATTCTTCACACCCGATTTATCTACGTACAGTGGACGACTGAGTGGATATTTCGTTTTTTGGTGAGTAAAATCTCGATGTTTAAATATTTTTATATTATTCTTCAAGAATTCATTTAGATATACACATTCTGGTGGCATTGGTGTACGCTAATGTATACATTTTCTGTCTTTAGCAGGTGGTCAGGAGACGTGTGAAAGCGGCGACGTAATCTAGATGAAAATCGCTAGTGCTGTGCACATAGCATTCTTCACACCGATTGCATCTACGTACAGTGGACGACTGCGTGTATGTTTCGTTTTTTGGTGAGTAAAATCATGATGTTTAAATATTTTTATATCATTCTTCAAGAATACATTTAGAAATACACATTCTGGTGGCATTGGTGTGCGCTAATGAATACATTTTCTGTCTTTAGCAGGTGGACAGGAGGCGTGTGAAAGCGGCGACGTAATCTAGATGAAAATCGCTAGTTCTGTGCACATAGCATTCTTCACACCGGATTTATCTACGTACAGTGGAGGACTGAGTGGATATTTCGTTGTATGAAAGTTTTTGCTCGATATTGCACTGTATTCAATTTTAAGCATACGGATGATTAATACACATTCTGGAGCTTTTTGGAGTGCGGTAATGCATGCATTTTCTTTCGTTACCAGGTTCACAAGGGATGTGAGGGAGCGGCGACATGATTTAGAAGAAAACCGATAGTGCTGTGCACATAGCTTTCTTCACACCGAATGTATCTACGTACAGTGGTTGACTGCGTGGATGTTTCGTTTTTTGGTGAGTAAAATCTCGATGTTTAAGTATTTTTATATTATTCTTCAAGAATACATTTAGAAATACACATTCTGGTGGCATTGGTGTGCGCTAATGTATACATTTTCTGTCGTTAGCAGGTTGACAGGAGACGTGTGAAAGCGGCGACGTAATCTAGACGAAAATCGCTAGTGCTGTGCACATAGCATTCTTCACACCAGATTTATCTACGTACAGTGGACGACTGCGTGGATGTTTCGTTTTTTGGTGAGTAAAATCTCGATGTTTAAATATTTTTATCTTATTCTAAGAGAATACATTTAGAAAAACACATTATGGTGGCATTGGTGTGCGCTAATGTATACATTTTCTGACGTTAGCAGGTGGACAGGAGACGTGTAAAAGCGGCGACGTAATCTAGATGAAAATCGCTAGTGCTGTGCACATAGCATTCTTCACACCAGATTTATCTACGTACAGTGGACGACTGTGTGGATGTTTCGTTTTTTGGTGAGTAAATTCTCGATGTTTAAATATTTTTATATTATTCTTTAAGAATACATTTAGAAATACACATTCTGGTGGCATTGGTGTGCGCTAATGTATACATTTTCTGTCGTTAGTAGGTGGACAGGAGACATGTAAAAGCGGCGATGTAATCTAGATGAAAATCGCCAGTGCTGTGCACATGGCATTCTTCACACCGATTGTATCTACGTACAGTGGACGACTGCGTGGATGTTTCGTTTTTTGGTGAGTAAAATCACGATGTTTAAATACTTTTCTATTATTCTTTAAGAATACATTTAGAAATACACATTCTGGTGGCATTGGTGTGCGCTAATGTATACATTTTCTGTCGTTAGCAGGTGGGCAGGAGACGTGTGAAAACGGCGACGTAATGTAGATGAAAATCGCTAGTGCTGTGCACATAGCATTCTTCACACCAGATTTATCTACGTACAGTGGACGACTGCGTGGATGTTTCGTTTTTTGGTGAGTAAAATCTCGTAGTTTAAATATTTTTATATTATTCTTCAAGAATACATTTTTGAAATACACATTCTGGTGGCATTGGTGTGCGCTAATGTATACATTTTCTGTCGTTAGCAGGTGGAATGGAGACGTGTAAAAGCGGCGACGTAATCTAGATGAAAATCGCAAGTGCTGTGCACATAGCATTCTTCACACCCGATTTATCTACGTACAGTGGACGACTGAGTGGATATTTCGTTGTGTGAAAGTTTGGGCTCGATATTGCATTATATTTAATTTGAAACACACAGATGATTAATACACATTCTGGAGCTTTGTGGAGTGCGGTAATGAATGCATTTTCTATCGTTACCAGGTTCACAAGGGATGTGAGAGAGCGGCGACATAATCTAGAAGAAAACCGCTAGTGCTGTGCACATAGCATTCTTCACACCGAATGTATCTACGTACAGTGTTTCACTGCGTGGATGTTCGTTTTTTGGTGACTAAAATCTCGATGTTTAAATATTTTTATATTATTCTTCAAGAATACATTTAGAAATACACATTCTGGTGGCGTTGGTGTGCGCTAATGTATACATTTTCTGTCTTTAGCAGGTGGACAGGAGACGTGTGAAAGCGGCGACGTAATCTAGATGAAAATCGCTAGTGCTGTGCACATAGCATTCTTCACACCGATTGCATCTACGTACAGTGGACGACTGCGTGTATGTTTCGTTTTTTGGTGAGTAAAATCATGATGTTTAAATATTTTTATATTATTCTTCAAGAATACATTTAGAAATAAACATTCTGGTGGCATTGGTGTGCGCTAATGTATACATTTTCTGTCTTTAGCAGGTGGACAGGAGGCGTGAGAAAGCGGCGACGTAATCTAGATGAAAATCGCTAGTTCTGTGCACATAGCATTCTTCACACCGGATTTATCTACGTACAGTGGAGGACTGAGTGGATATTTCGTTGTATGAAAGTTTGGGCTCGATATTGCATTATATTCAATTTTAAGCATACGGATGATTAATACACATTCTGGAGCTATTTGGAGTGCAGTAATGCATGCATTTTCTTTCGTTACCAGGTTCACAAGGGATGTGAGGGAGCGGCGACATAATTTAGAAGAAAACCGATAGTGCTGTGCACATAGCTTTCTTCACACCGAATGTATCTACGTACAGTGGTTGACTGCGTGGATGTTTCGTTTTTTGATGAGTAAAATCTCGATGTTTAAATATTTTTATATTATTCTTCAAGAATACATTTAGAAATACACATTCTGGTGGCATTGGTATGCGATAATGTATACATTTTCTGTCGTTAGTAGGTGGACAGGAGACATGTAAAAGCGGCGATGTAATCTAGATGAAAATCGCCAGTGCTGTGCACATGGCATTCTTCACACCGATTGTATCTACGTACAGTGGACGACTGCGTGGATGTTTCGTTTTTTGGTGAGTAAAATCACGATGTTTAAATACTTTTCTATTATTCTTTAAGAATACATTTAGAAATACACATTCTGGTGGCATTGGTGTGCGCTAATGTATACATTTTCTGTCTTTAGCAGGTGGGCAGGAGACGTGTGAAAACGGCGACGTAATGTAGATGAAAATCGCTAGTGCTGTGCACATAGCATTCTTCACACCAGATTTATCTACGTACAGTGGACGACTGCGTGGATGTTTCGTTTTTTGGTGAGTAAAATCTCGATGTTTAAATATTTTTATATTATTCTTCAAGAATACATTTAGAAATACACATTCTGGTGGCATTGGTGTGCGCTAATGTATACATTTTCTGTCGTTAGCAGGTGGAATGGAGACGTGTAAAAGCGGCGACGTAATCTAGATGAAAATCGCAAGTGCTGTGCACATAGCATTCTTCACACCCGATTTATCTACGTACAGTGGACAACTGAGTGGATATTTCGTTGTGTGAAAGTTTGGGCTCGATATTGCATTATATTTAATTTGAAACATACAGATGATTAATACACATTCTGGAGCTTTGTGGAGTGCGGTAATGCATGCATTTTCTATCGTTACCAGGTTCACAAGGGATGTGAGAGAGCGGCGACATAATCTAGAAGAAAACCGCTAGTGCTGTGCACATAGCATTCTTCACACCGAATGTATCTACGTACAGTGTTTCACTGCGTGGATGTTCGTTTTTTGGTGACTAAAATCTCGATGTTTAAATATTTTTATATTATTCTTCAAGAATACATTTAGAAATACACATTCTGGTGGCGTTGGTGTGCGCTAATGTATACATTTTCTGTCTTTAGCAGGTGGACAGGAGACGTGTGAAAGCGGCGACGTAATCTAGATGAAAATCGCTAGTGCTGTGCACATAGCATTCTTCACACCGATTGCATCTACGTACAGTGGACCACTGCGTGTATGTTTCGTTTTTTGGTGAGTAAAATCATGATGTTTAAATATTTTTATATTATTCTTCAAGAATACATTTAGAAATAAACATTCTGGTGGCATTGGTGTGCGCTAATGTATACATTTTCTGTCTTTAGCAGGTGGACAGGAGGCGTGAGAAAGCGGCGACGTAATCTAGATGAAAATCGCTAGTTCTGTGCACATAGCATTCTTCACACCGGATTTATCTACGTACAGTGGAGGACTGAGTGGATATTTCGTTGTATGAAAGTTTGGGCTCGATATTGCATTATATTCAATTTTAAGCATACGGATGATTAATACACATTCTGGAGCTATTTGGAGTGCAGTAATGCATGCATTTTCTTTCGTTACCAGGTTCACAAGAGATGTGAGGGAGCGGCGACATAATTTAGAAGAAAACCGATAGTGCTGTGCACATAGCTTTCTTCACACCGAATGTATCTACGTACAGTGGTTGACTGCGTGGATGTTTCGTTTTTTGGTGAGTAAAATCTCGATGTTTAAATATTTTTATATTATTCTTCAAGAATACATTTAGAAATACACATTCTGGTGGCATTGGTATGCGCTAATGTATACATTTTCTGTCGTTAGCAGGTGGACAGGAGACATGTGAAAGCGGCGACGCATCCTAGATGAAAATCGCTAGTGCTGTGCACATAGCATTCTTCACACCGATTGTATCTACGTACAGTGGACGACTGCGTGGATTTATCGTTTTTTGGTGAGTAAAATCACGATGTTTAAAAATTTTTATATTATTCTTCAAGAATACATTTAGAAATACACGTTCTGGTGGCATTGGTGTGCGCTAATGTATACATTTTCTGTCTTTAGCAGGTGGACAGGAGACGTGTGAAAGCGGCGACGAAATCTAGATGAAAATCGCTAGTGCTGTGCACATAGCATTCTTCACACCAGATTTATCTACGTACAGTGGACGACTGCGTGGATGTTTCGTTTTTTGGTGAGTAAAATCTCGATGTTTAAATATTTTTATATCATTCTTCAAGAATACATTTAGAAATACACATTCTGGTGGCATTGGTGTGCGCTAATGTATACATTTTCTGTCGTTAGCAGAAGGACAGGGGACGTGTGAAAGCAGCGACGTAATCTAGATGATAATCGCTAGTGCTGTGCACATAGCATTCTTCTTACCAGATTTATCTACGTACAGTGGACGACTGCGTGGATGTTTCGTTTTTTGGTGAGTAAAATCTGGATGTTTAAATATTTTTATATTATTCTTCAAGAATACATTTAGAAATACACATTCTGGTGGCATTGGTGTGCGCTAATGTATACATTTTCTGTCGTTAGCAGGTGGACAGGAGACGTGCGAAAGCGGCGACGTAATCTAGATGAAAATCGCGAGTGCTGTGCACATAGCATTCTTCACACCAGATTTATCTACGTACAATAGACGACTGCGTGGATGTTTCGTTTTTTGGTGAGTAAAATCTCGATGTTTACGTATTTTATGTTATTCTTCAAGAATACATTTAGAAATACACATTCTGGTGGCATTGGTGTTCGCTAATGTATACATTTTCTGTCGTTAGCAGGTGGACAGGAGATGTGTGAAAGCGGCGACGTAATCTAGATGAAAATCGCTAGTGCTGTGCACATAGCATTCTTCACACCAGATTTATCTACGTATAGTGGACGACTGAGTGGATATTTCGTTGTATGAAAGTTAGGGCTCGATATTGCATTATATTCAATTTCAAGCTTACAGATGATTAATACACATTCTGGAGCTTTTTGGAGTACGGTAATGCATGCATTTTCTTTCGTTACCAGGTTCACAAGGGATGTGAGGGAGCAGCGACATAATCTAGAAGAAAACCGCTAGTGCTGTGCACATAGCATTCTTCACACCGAATGTACCTACGTACAGTGGTTGACTGCGTGGATGTTCGTTTTTTGGTGAGTAAAATCTCGATGTATAAATGTTTTTACATTATTCTTCAAGAATACATTTAGAAATACACATTCTGGTGGCATTGGTGTGCGCTAATGTATTCATTTTCTGTCGTTAGTAGGTGGACAGCAGACATGTAAAAGCGGCGATGTAATCTAGATGAAAATCGCCAGTGCTGTGCACATAGCATTCTTCACACCGATTATATCTACGTACAGTGGTTGACTGCGTGGATGTTTCGTTTTTTGGTGAGTAAAATCTCGATGTTTAAATACTTTTATATTATTCTTCAAGAGTACATTTAGAAATACACATTCTGGTGGCATTGGTGTGCGCTAATGTATACATTTTCTGTCTTTAGCAGGTGGACAGGAGACGTGTGAAAGCGGCGACGTAATCTAGATGAAAATCGCTAGTGCTGTGCACATAGCATTCTTCACACCGGATTTATCTAAGTACAGTGGATGACTGAGTAGATATTTCGTTGTATAAAAAGTTTGGGCTCGATATTGCATTATACTCAATTTTACGCATACAGCTGATTAATACACATTCTGGAGCTTTTTGGAGTGCTGTAATGCATGCATTTTCTTTCGTTACCAGGTTCACAAGGGATGTGAGGGAGCGGCGACATAATCTAGAAGAAAACCTCTAGTGCTGTGCACATAGCATTTTTTACACCGATTGTATCTACGTACAGTGGACGACTGGGTGGATGTCTCGTTTTTTGGTGAGTAAAATCTCGATGTTTAAATATTTTTATATTATTCTTCAAGAATACATTTAGATATACACATACTGGTGGCATTGGTGTGCGCTAATGTATACATTTTCTGTCTTTAGCAGATGGACAGGAGACGTGTGAAAGCGGCGACGTAATCTAGATGAAAATCGCTAGTGCTGTGCACATAGCATTCTTCACACCGATTGTATCTACGTACAGTGGACGACTGCGTGTATGTTTCGTTTCTTGGTGAGTAAGATCTCGATGTTTAAATATTTTTATATTATTCTTCAAGAATACATTTAGAAATACACATTCTGGTGGCATTGGTGTGCGCTAAAGTATACATTTTCTGTCGTTAGCAGGTGGACAGGAGACATGTGAAAGCGGGGACGCAATCTAGATGAAAATCGCTAGTGCTGTGCACATAGCATTCTTCACACCGATTGTATCTACGTACAGTGGACGACTGCGTGGATGTTTCGTTTTTTGGTGAGTAAAAACTCGATGTTTAAATATTTATATATTATTCTTCAAGAATACATTTAGAAATACACATTGTGGTGGCATTGGTGTGCGCTAATGTATACATTTTCTGTCGTTAGCAGAAGGACAGGGGACGTGTGAAAGCGGCGACGTAATCTAGATGAAAATCGCTAGTGCTGTGCACATAGCATTCTTCACACCAGATTTATCTACGTACAGTGGACGACTGAGTGGATGTTTCGTTTTTTGGTGAGTAAAATCTGGATGTTTCAATATTTTTATATTATTCTTCAAGAATACATTTAGAAATACACATTCTGGTGGCATTGGTGTGCGCTAATGTGTACATTTTCTGTCGTTAGCAGGTGGGCAGGAGACGTGTGAAAGCGGCGACGTAATCTAGATGAAAATCGCTAGTGCTGTGCACATAGCATTCTTCACACCAGATTTATCTACGTACAGTGGACGACTGCGTGGATGTTTCGTTTTTTGGTGAGTAAAATCTGGATGTTTAAATATTTTTATATTATTCTTCAAGAATACATTTAGAAATACACATTCTGGTGGCATTGGTGTGCACTAATGTATACATTTTCTGTCGTTAGCAGGTGGACAGGAGACGTGTGAAAGCGGCGACGTAATCTAGATGAAAATCGCTAGTGCTGTGCACATAGCATTCTTCACACCAGATTTATCTACGTACAGTGGACGACTGCGTGGATGTTTCGTTTTTTGGTGAGTAAAATCTCGATGTTTAAATATTTTTATACTATTCTTCAAGAATACATTTAGAAATACGCATTCTGGTGGCATTGGTCTGCGCTAATGTATACATTTTCTGTCGTTAGCAGAAGGACAGGGGACGTGTGAAAGCAGCGACGTAATCTAGATGATAATCGCTAGTGCTGTGCACATAGCATTCTTCTTACCAGATTTATCTACGTACAGTGGACGACTGCGTGGATGTTTCGTTTTTTGGTGAGTAAAATCTGGATGTTTAAATATTTTTATATTATTCTTCAAGAATACATTTAGAAATACACATTCTGGTGGCATTGGTGTGCGCTAATGTGTACATTTTCTGTCGTTAGCAGGTGGGAAGGAGACGTGTGAAAGCGGCGACGTAATCTAGATGAAAATCGCTAGTGCTGTGCACATAGCATTCTTCACACCAGATTTATCTCCGTACAGTGGACGACTGCGTGGATGTTTCGTTTTTTGGTGAGTAAAATCTGGATGTTTAAATATTTTTATATTATTCTTCAAGAATACATTTAGAAATACACATTCTGGTGGCATTGGTGTGCACTAATGTATACATTTTCTGTCGTTAGCAGGTGGACAGGAGACGTGTGAAAGCGGCGACGTAATCTAGATGAAAATCGCTAGTGCTGTGCACATAGCATTCTTCACACCAGATTTATCTACGTACAGTGGACGACTGCGTGGATGTTTCGTTTTTTGGTGAGTAAAATCTCGATGTTTAAATATTTTTATACTATTCTTCAAGAATACATTTAGAAATACGCATTCTGGTGGCATTGGTCTGCGCTAATGTATACATTTTCTGTCGTTAGCAGAAGGACAGGGGACGTGTGAAAGCAGCGACGTAATCTAGATGATAATCGCTAGTGCTGTGCACATAGCATTCTTCTTACCAGATTTATCTACGTACAGTGGACGACTGCGTGGATGTTTCGTTTTTTGGTGAGTAAAATCTGGATGTTTAAATATTTTTATATTATTCTTCAAGAATACATTTAGAAATACACATTCTGGTGGCATTGGTGTGCGCTAATGTATACATTTTCTGTCGTTAGCAGGTGGACAGGAGACGTGCGAAAGCGGCGACGTAATCTAGATGAAAATCGCGAGTGCTGTGCACATAGCATTCTTCACACCAGATTTATCTACGTACAAATGACGACTGCGTGGATGTTTCGTTTTTTGGTGAGTAAAATCTCGATGTTTACGTATTTTATGTTATTCTTCAAGAATACATTTAGAAATACACATTCTGGTGGCATTGGTGTTCGCTAATGTATACATTTTCTGTCGTTAGCAGGTGGACAGGAGATGTGTGAAAGCGGCGACGTAATCTAGATGAAAATCGCTAGTGCTGTGCACATAGCATTCTTCACACCAGATTTATCTACGTATAGTGGACGACTGAGTGGATATTTCGTTGTATGAAAGTTAGGGCTCGATATTGCATTATATTCAATTTCAAGCTTACAGATGATTAATACAATTTGGAGCTTTTTGGAGTACGGTAATGCATGCATTTTCTTTCGTTACCAGGTTCACAAGGGATGTGAGGGAGCAGCGACATAATCTAGAAGAAAACCGCTAGTGCTGTGCACATAGCATTCTTCACACCGAATGTACCTACGTACAGTGGTTGACTGCGTGGATGTTCGTTTTTTGGTGAGTAAAATCTCGATGTATAAATGTTTTTACATTATTCTTCAAGAATACATTTAGAAATACACATTCTGGTGGCATTGGTGTGCGCTAATGTATTCATTTTCTGTCGTTAGTAGGTGGACAGCAGACATGTAAAAGCGGCGATGTAATCTAGATGAAAATCGCCAGTGCTGTGCACACAGCATTCTTCACACCGATTATATCTACGTACAGTGGTTGACTGCGTGGATGTTTCGTTTTTTGGTGAGTAAAATCTCGATGTTTAAATACTTTTATATTATTCTTCAAGAGTACATTTAGAAATACACATTCTGGTGGCATTGGTGTGCGCTAATGTATACATTTTCTGTCTTTAGCAGGTGGACAGGAGACGTGTGAAAGCGGCGACGTAATCTAGATGAAAATCGCTAGTGCTGTGCACATAGCATTCTTCACACCGGATTTATCTAAGTACAGTGGATGACTGAGTAGATATTTCGTTGTATAAAAAGTTTGGGCTCGATATTGCATTATACTCAATTTTACGCATACAGCTGATTAATACACATTCTGGAGCTTTTTGGAGTGCTGTAATGCATGCATTTTCTTTCGTTACCAGGTTCACAAGGGATGTGAGGGAGCGGCGACATAATCTAGAAGAAAACCTCTAGTGCTGTGCACATAGCATTTTTTACACCGATTGTATCTACGTACAGTGGACGACTGGGTGGATGTCTCGTTTTTTGGTGAGTAAAATCTCGATGTTTAAATATTTTTATATTATTCTTCAAGAATACATTTAGATATACACATACTGGTGGCATTGGTGTGCGCTAATGTATACATTTTCTGTCTTTAGCAGATGGACAGGAGACGTGTGAAAGCGGCGACGTAATCTAGATGAAAATCGCTAGTGCTGTGCACATAGCATTCTTCACACCGATTGTATCTACGTACAGTGGACGACTGCGTGTATGTTTCGTTTCTTGGTGAGTAAGATCTCGATGTTTAAATATTTTTATATTATTCTTCAAGAATACATTTAGAAATACACATTCTGGTGGCATTGGTGTGCGCTAAAGTATACATTTTCTGTCGTTAGCAGGTGGACAGGAGACATGTGAAAGCGGGGACGCAATCTAGATGAAAATCGCTAGTGCTGTGCACATAGCATTCTTCACACCGATTGTATCTACGTACAGTGGACGACTGCGTGGATGTTTCGTTTTTTGGTGAGTAAAAACTCGATGTTTAAATATTTATATATTATTCTTCAAGAATACATTTAGAAATACACATTGTGGTGGCATTGGTGTGCGCTAATGTATACATTTTCTGTCGTTAGCAGAAGGACAGGGGACGTGTGAAAGCGGCGACGTAATCTAGATGAAAATCGCTAGTGCTGTGCACATAGCATTCTTCACACCAGATTTATCTACGTACAGTGGACGACTGAGTGGATGTTTCGTTTTTTGGTGAGTAAAATCTGGATGTTTCAATATTTTTATATTATTCTTCAAGAATACATTTAGAAATACACATTCTGGTGGCATTGGTGTGCGCTAATGTGTACATTTTCTGTCGTTAGCAGGTGGGCAGGAGACGTGTGAAAGCGGCGACGTAATCTAGATGAAAATCGCTAGTGCTGTGCACATAGCATTCTTCACACCAGATTTATCTACGTACAGTGGACGACTGCGTGGATGTTTCGTTTTTTGGTGAGTAAAATCTGGATGTTTAAATATTTTTATATTATTCTTCAAGAATACATTTAGAAATACACATTCTGGTGGCATTGGTGTGCACTAATGTATACATTTTCTGTCGTTAGCAGGTGGACAGGAGACGTGTGAAAGCGGCGACGTAATCTAGATGAAAATCGCTAGTGCTGTGCACATAGCATTCTTCACAGGCGATTTATCTACGTACAGTGGACGACTGAGTGGATATTTCGTTGTATGAAAGTTTGGGCTCGATATTGCATTATATTTAATTTTAAGCATACAGATGATTAATACACATTCTGGAGCTTTTTGGAGTGCGGTAATGCATGCATTTTCTATCGTTACCAGGTTCACAAGGGATGTGAGGGATCTGCGACATAATCTAGAAGAAAACCGCTAGTGCTGTGCACATAGCATTCTTCACACCGAATGTGTCTACGTACAGTGTTTGACTGCGTGGATGTGCTTTTTTTGGTGAGTAAAATCTCGATGTTTAAATATATTTATATTATTCTTCAAGAATACATTTAGAAAGACACATTCTGGTGGCATTGGTGTGCGCTAATGTATACATTTTCTGTCTTCAGCAGGTGGACAGGAGACGTGTGAAAGCGGCGACGTAATCTAGATGAAAATCGCTAGTGCTGTGCACATAGCATTCTTCACACCGATTGCATATACGTACAGTGGACGACTGCGTGTATGTTTCGTTTTTTGGTGAGTAAAATCATGATGTTTAAGTATTTTTATATTATTCTTCAAGAATACATTTAGAAATACACATTCTGGTGGCATTGGTGTGCGCTAATGTATACATTTTCTGTCGTTAGCAGGTGGACAGGAGACATGTGAAAGCGGCGACGCATCCTAGATGAAAATCGCTAGTGCTGTGCACATAGCATTCTTCACACCAGATTTATCTACGTACAGTGGACGACTGCGTGGATGTTTCGTTTTTTGGTGAGAAAAATCTCGATGTTTAAATATTTTTATATTATTCTTCAAGAATACATTTAGAAATACACATTCTGGTGGCATTGGTGTGCGCTAATGTATACATTTTCTGTCGTTAGTAGGTGGACAGGAGACATGTAAAAGCGGCGATGTAATCTAGATGAAAATCGCCAGTGCTGTGCACATAGCATTCTTTACACCGATTGTATCTACGTACAGTGGACGACTGCGTGGATGTTTCGTTTTTTGGTGAGTAAAATCACGATGTTTAAAAATTTTTATATTATTCTTCATGAATACATTTAGAAATACACATTCTGGTGGCATTGGTGTGCGCCAATGTATACATTTTCTGTCGTTAGCAGGTGGACAGGAGACATGTGAAAGCGGCGACGCAATCTAGACGAAAATCGCTAGTGCTGTGCACATAGCATTCTTCACACCGATTGTATCTACGTACAGTGGACGACTGCGTGGATGTTTCGTTTTTTGGTGAGTAAAATCACGATGTTTAAAAATTTTTATATTATTCTTCAAGAATACACTTAGAAATACACATGCTGGTGGCATTGGTGTGCGCTAATGTATACATTTTCTGTCTTTAGCAGGTGGACAGGAGACGTGTGAAAGCGGCGACGAAATCTAGATGAAACTCGCTAGTGCTGTGCACATATCATTCTTCACACCAGATTTATCTACGTACAGTGGACGACTGCGTGGATGTTTCGTTTTTTGGTGAGTAAAATCTCGATGTTTAAATATTTTTGTATTATTCTTCAAGAATACATTTAGAAATACACATTCTGGTGGCATTGGTGTGCGCTAATGTATACATTTTCTGTCGTTAGCAGGTGGACAGGAGACGTGTGAAAGCGGCGACGTAATCTAGATGAAAATCGCTAGTGCTGTGCACATAGCATTCTTCACACCAGATTTATCTACGTACAGTGGACGACTGCGTGGATGTTTCGTTTTTTGGTGAGTAAAATCTCGATGTTTAAATATTTTTATATTATTCTTCAAGAATACACTTAGAAATACACATTCTGGTGGCATTGGTGTGCGCTAATGTATACATTTTCTGTCTTTAGCAGGTGGACAGGAGACGTGTGAAAGCGGCGACGAAATCTAGATGAAAATCGCTAGTGCTGTGCACATATCATTCTTCACACCAGATTTATCTACGTACAGTGGACGACTGCGTGGATGTTTCGTTTTTTGGTGAGTAAAATCTCGATGTTTAAATATTTTTGTATTATTCTTCAAGAATATATTTAGAAATACACATTCTGGTGGCATTGGTGCGCGCTAATGTATACATTTTCCGTCGTTAGCAGGTGGACAGGAGACGTGTGAAAGCGGCGACGTAATCTAGATGAAAATCGCTAGTGCTGTGCACATAGCATTCTTCACACCGGATTTATCTACGTATAGTGGAGGACTGAGCGAATATTTCGTTGTATGAAAGTTTGGGCTCGATATTGCATTATATTCAATTTTAAGCATACAGATGATTAATACACATTCTGGAGCTTTTTGGAGTGCGGTAATGCATGCATTTCCTTTCGTTACCAGGTTCACAAGGGATGTGAGGGAGCGGCGACATAATTTAGAAGAAAACCGCTAGTGCTGTGCACATAGCTTTCTTCACACCGAATGTATCTACGTACAATGGTTGACTGCGTGGATGTTTCCTTTTTTGGTGAGTAAAATCTCGATGTTTAAATATTTTTATATTATTCTTCAAGAATACATTTAGAAATACACATTCTGGTGGCATTGGTGTGCGCTAATGTATACATTTTCTGTCGTTAGCAGGTGGACAGGAGACATGTGAAAGCGGCGACGCAATCTAGTTGAAAATCGCTAGTGCTGTGCACATAGCATTCTTCACACCGATTGTATCTACGTACAGTGGACGACTGCGTGGATGTTTCGTTTTTTGGTGACTAAAATCACGATGTTTAAAAATTTTGATATTATTCTTCAAGAATACATTTAGAAATACACATTCTGGTGGCATTGGTGTGCGCTAATGTATACATTTTCTGTCTTTAGCAGGTGGACAGGAGACGTGTGAAAGCGGCGACGAAATCTAGATGAAAATCGCTAGTGCTGTGCACATAGCATTCTTCACACCAGATTTATATACGTACAGTGGACGACTGCGTGGATGTTTCGTTTTTTGGTGAGTAAAATCTCGATGTTTAAATATTTTTATGTTATTCTTCAAGAATACATTTAGAAATACACATTCTGGTGGCATTGGTGTGCGCTAATGTATACATTTTCTGTCGTTAGCAGAAAGACAGGGGACGTGTGAAAGCGGCGACGTAATCTAGATGAAAATCGTTAGTGCTGTGCACATAGCATTCTTCACACCAGATTTTTCTACGTACAGTGGTTTACTGCGGGGATGTTCGTTTTTTGGTGAGTAAAATCTCGATGTTTAAATATTTTTATATTATTCTTCAAGAATACATTTAGAAATACACATTCAGGTGGCATTTGTGTGCGGTAATGTATACATTTTCTGTCGTTAGCAGGTGGACGGGAGACGTATGAAAGCGGCGACGTAGTCTACATGAAAATCGCTAGTGCTGTGCACATAGCATTCTTCACACCGGATTTATCTACGTACAGTGGAGGACTGAGTGGATATTTCGTTGTGTGACAGTTTGGGCTCGATGTTGCATTATATTCAATTTTAAGCATACAGATGATTAATACACATTCTGGAGCTTTTTGGAGTGCGGTAATGCAAGCATTTTCTTTCGTTACCAGGTTCACAAGGGATGTGAGGGAGCGGCGACATAATTTAGAAGAAAACCGCTAGTGCTGTGCACATAGCATTCTTCACACCGAATGTATCTACGTACAGTTGTTGACTGCGTGGATGTTTCGTTTTTTGGTGAGTAAAATCTCGATGTTTAAATATTTTTATATTATTCTTCAAGAACACATTTAGAAATACACATTCTGGTGGCATTGGTGTGCGCTAATGTATACATTTTCTGTCGTTAGCAGGTGGACAGGAGACATGTAAAATCGGCGATGTAATCTAGATGAAAATCGCCAGTGCTGTGCACATAGCATTCTTCACACCGATTGTACCTACGTACAGTGGACGACTGCGTGGATGTTTCGTTTTTTGGTTAGTAAAATCACGATGTTTAAATATTTTTCTATTATTCTTCAAGAATACATTTAGAAATACACATTCTGGTGGCATTGGTGTGCGCTAATGTATACATTTTCTGTCGTTAGCCGTCGGACAGGAGACGTGTGAAAGCGGCGAAGTAATCTAGATGAAAATCGCTAGTGCTGTGCACATAGCATTTTTCACACCAGATTTTTCTACGTACAGTGGTTTACTGCGGGGATGTTCGTTTTTTGGTGAGTAAAATCTCGATGTTTAAATATTTTTATATTATTCTTCAAGAATACATTTAGAAATACACATTCAGGTGGCATTTGTGTGCGGTAATGTATACATTTTCTGTCGTTAGCAGGTGGACGGGAGACGTATGAAAGCGGCGACGTAGTCTACATGAAAATCGCTAGTGCTGTGCACATAGCATTCTTCACACCGGATTTATCTACGTACAGTGGAGGACTGAGTGGATATTTCGTTGTGTGACAGTTTGGGCTCGATGTTGCATTATATTCAATTTTAAGCATACAGATGATTAATACACATTCTGGAGCTTTTTGGAGTGCGGTAATGCAAGCATTTTCTTTCGTTACCAGGTTCACAAGGGATGTGAGGGAGCGGCGACATAATCTAGAAGAAAACCGCTAGTGCTGTGCACATAGCATTCTTCACACGGAATGTATCTACGTACAGTTGTTGACTGCGTGGATGTTTCGTTTTTTGGTGAGTAAAATCTCGATGTTTAAATATTTTTATATTATTCTTCAAGAACACATTTAGAAATACACATTCTGGTGGCATTGGTGTGCGCTAATGTATACATTTTCTGTCGTTAGCAGGTGGACAGGAGACATGTAAAAGCGGCGATGTAATCTAGATGAAAATCGCCAGTGCTGTGCACATAGCATTCTTCACACCGATTGTACCTACGTACAGTGGACGACTGCGTGGATGTTTCGTTTTTTGGTTAGTAAAATCACGATGTTTAAATATTTTTCTATTATTCTTCAATAATACATTTAGAAATACACATTCTGGTGGCATTGGTGTGCGCTAATGTATACATTTTCTGTCTTTAGCAGGTGGACAGGAGACGTGAGAAAGCGGCAACGTAATCTAGATGAAAATCGCTAGTGCTGTGCACATAGCATTCTTCACACCAGATTTATCTAAGTACAGTGGACGACTGCGTGGATGTTTCGTTTTTTGGTGAGTAAAATCTGGATGTTTAAATATTTTTATATTATTCTTCAAGAATACATTTAGAAATACACATTCTGGTGGCATTGGTGTGCGCTAATGTATACATTTTCTGTCTTTAGCAGGTGGGCAGGAGACGTGTGAAAGCGGCGAAGTAATTTAGATGAAAATCGCTAGTGCTGTGCACATAGCATTCTTCACACCAGATTTTTCTACGTACAGTGGACGACTGAGTGGATGTTCGTTTTTTGGTGAGTAAAATCTCGATGTTTAAATATTTTTATATTATTCTTCAATAATACATTTAGAAATACATATTCTGGTGGCATTGGTGTGCGCTAATGTATACATGTTCTGTCGTTAGCAGGTGGACGGGAGACGTATGAAAGCGGCGACGTAGTCTACATGAAAATCGCTAGTGCTGTGCACATAGCATTCTTCACACCGGATTTATCTACGTACAGTGGAGGACTGCGTGGATGTTCGTTTTTTGGTGAGTAAAATCTCGACGTTTAAATAATTTTGTATTATTCTTCAAGAATACATTTAGAAATACACATTCTCGTGGCATTGGTGTGCGCTAATGTATACATTTTCTGTCTTTAGCAGGTGGACAGGAGACGCGTGAAAGCGGCGAAGTAGTCTAGACGAAAATCGCTAGTCCTGTGCACATAGCATTCTTCACACCGAATGTATCTACGTACAGGGGTTGACTGCGTGGATGTTCGTTTTTTGGTGAGTAAAATCTCGATGTTTTAATATTTTTATATTATTCTTCAAGAATACATTTAGAAATACACATTCTGGTGGCATTGGTGTGCGCTAATGTATACATTTTCTGTCTTTAGCAGGTGGACAGGAGTTGTGTGAAAGCGGCGAAGTAATCTAAATGAAAATCGCTAGTGCTGTGCATATAGCATTCTTCACACCAGATTTATCTACGTACAGTGGAGGACTGAGTGGATATTTCGTTGAATGAAAGTTTGGGTTTCGATATTGCATTATATTCAATTTTAAGCATACAGACGATTAATACACATTCTGGAGCTTTTTGGAGTGCGGTAATGCATGCATTTCCTTTCGTTACCAGGTTCACGAGGAATGTGAGGGAGCGGCGACATAATCTAGAAGAAAACCGCTAGTGCTGTGCACATAGCATTCTTCACACCGAATGTATCTACGTATAGTGGCTGACTGCGTGGATGTTTCGTTTTTTGGTGACTAAAATCAAGATGTTTAATTATTTTTATATTATTCTTCAAGAATACATTTAGAAATACACATTCTGGTGGCATTCGTGTGCGCTAATGTATACATTTTCTGTCGTTAGCAGGTGGACAGGAGACGTGTGAATGCGGCGACGTTATCTAGATGAAAATCGCTAGTGCTGTGCACATAGCATCCTTCACACCAGATTTATCTACGTACAATGGAGGACTGAGTGGATATTTCGTTGTATGAAAGTTCTGGCTCGATGTTGCTTTATATTCTATTTTAAGAATACAGATGAATAATACACATTCTGGCGCTTTTTGGAGTGCGGTAATGCATGCATTATCTTTCGTTAACAGGTTCACAAGGGATGTGAGGGAGCGGCGACATAATCTAGAAGAAAACCGCTAGTGCTGTGCACATAGCATTCTTCACACCGAATGTATCTACGTACAGTGGTTGACTGCGTGGATGTTTCGTTTTTTGGTGAGTAAAATCTCGATGTTTAAATATTTTTATATTATTCTTCAAGAATACATTTAGAAATACACATTCTGGTGGCATTGGTGTGCGCTAATGTATACATTTTCTGTCTTTAGCAGGTGGACAGGAGACGTGTGAAAGCGGCGACGTAATCTAGATGAAAATCGCTAGTGCTGTGCACATAGCATACATCACACGAGATTTATCTACGTACAGTGGAGGACTGAGTGGATATTTCCTTGTATGAAAGTTTTGGCTCGATGTTGCTTTATATTCTATTTTAAGAATACAGATGAATAATACACATGCTGGAGATTTCGGAGTGCGGTAGCTCATGCATTTTCTTTCGTTACCAGGTTCACAAGGGATGTGATGGAGCGGCGACATAATCTAGAAGAAAACCACTAGTGTTGTGCACATAGCATTCTTCACACCGAATGTATCTACGTACAGTGGTTGACTGCGTGGATGTTTCGTTTTTTGGTGAGTAAAATCCCGATGTTTAAATATTTTTATATTATTCTTCAAGAATACATTTAGAAATACACATTCTGGTGGCATTGGTGTGCGCTAATGTATACATTTTCTGTCTTTAGCAGGTGGACAGGAGACGTGTTAGAGCGGCGACGTAATCTAGATGAAAATCGCTAGTGCTGTGCACACAGCATTCTTCACACCGGATTTATCTACTTACAGTGGAGGACTGAGTGCATATTTCGATGTATGAAAGTTTGGCTCGATATTGCATTATATTCAATTTTAAGCATACAGATGATAAATACACATTCTGGAGCTTTTTGTAGTGCGGTAATGCATGCATTATCTTTCGTTACCAGGTTCACAAGGGATGTGTGGGAGCGGCGACATGGTCTAGTAGAAAACCGCTAGTGCTGTGCACATAGCGTTCTTCACACCGAATGTATCTACGTATAGTGGTTGACTGCGTGGATGTTTCGTTTTTTGGTGAGTAAAATCAAGATGTTTAAATATTTTTATATTATTCTTCAAGAATACATTTAGAAATACACATTCTGGTGGCATTGGTGTGCGCTAATGTATACATTTTCTGTCTTTAGCAGGTGGACAGGAGACGTGTTAAAGCGGCGACGTAATCTAGATGAAAATCGCTAGTGCTGTGCACATAGCATTATTCACACCAGATTTATCTACGTACAGTGGAGGACTGAGTGGATATTTCGTTGTATGAAAGTTTTGGGTCCATTTTGCTTTATATTCTATTTTAGGAATACAGAGGAATAATACACATGCTGGAACCTTCGGAGTGCGGTAATGAATGCATTTTCTTTCGTTACCAGGTTCACAAGGGATGTGAGGGAGCGGCGTCATAATCTAGAAGAGAACCGCTAGTGCTGTGCACATAGCATTCTTCACACCGAATGTATCTACGTACAGTGGTTGACTGCTTGGATGTTTCGTTTTTTGGTGAGTAAAATCTCGATGTTTAAATATTTTTATATTATTCTTGAAGAATTCATTTAGAAATACACATTCTGGTGGCATCGGTGTGCGCTAATGTATACATTTTCTGTCTTTAGCAGGTGGACATGAGACGTGTGAAAGCGGCGACGTAATGTAGATGAAAATCGCTAGTGCTGTGCACATAGCATTCTTCACACCAGATTTATCAACGTACAGTGGAGGACTGAGTGGATATTTCGTTGTATGAAAGTTTTGGCTCGATGTTGCTTTATATTCTATTTTAAGAATACAGATGAATATTACACATGCTGGAGCCTTCGGAGTGCGGTAATGCATGCCTTTTCTTTCGTTACCAGGTTCACAAGGGATGTGAGGGAGCGGCGACGTAATCTAGAAGAAAACCGCTAGTGCTGTGCACATAGCATTCTTCACACCGAATGTATCTACGTACAGTGGTTGACTGCGTGAATGATTCGTTTTTTGGTGAGTAAAATCTCGATTATTAAATATTTTTATATTATTCTTCAAGAATACATTTAGAAATACACATTCTGGTGGCATTGGTGTGCGCTAATGTATCCTTTTTCTGTCTTTAGCAGGTGGACAGGAGACGTGTTAGAGCGGCGACGTAATCTAGATGAAAATCGCTAGTGCTGTGCACACAGCATTCTTCACACCGGATTTATCTACTTACAGTGGAGGACTGAGTGCATATTTCGATGTATGAAAGTTTGGCTCGATATTGCATTATATTCAATTTTAAGCATACAGATGATAAATACACATTCTGGAGCTTTTTGTAGTGCGGTAATGCATGCATTATCTTTCGTTACCAGGTTCACAAGGGATGTGTGGGAGCGGCGACATGGTCTAGTAGAAAACCGCTAGTGCTGTGCACATAGCGTTCTTCACACCGAATGTATCTACGTATAGTGGTTGACTGCGTGGATGTTTCGTTTTTTGGTGAGTAAAATCAAGATGTTTAAATATTTTTATATTATTCTTCAAGAATACATTTAGAAATACACATTCTGGTGGCATTGGTGTGCGCTAATGTATACATTTTCTGTCTTTAGCAGGTGGACAGGAGACGTGTTAAAGCGGCGACGTAATCTAGATGAAAATCGCTAGTGCTGTGCACATAGCATTATTCACACCAGATTTATCTACGTACAGTGGAGGACTGAGTGGATATTTCGTTGTATGAAAGTTTTGGGTCGATTTTGCTTTATATTCTATTTTAGGAATACAGATGAATAATACACATGCTGGTACCTTCGGAGTGCGGTAATGAATGCATTTTCCTTCGTTACCAGGTTCACAAGGGATGTGAGGGAGCGGCGTCATAATCTAGAAGAGAACCGCTAGTGCTGTGCACATAGCATTCTTCACACCGAATGTATCTACATACAGTGGTTGACTGCGTGGATGTTTCGTTTTTTGGTGAGTAAAATCTCGACGTTTAAATAATTTTATATTATTCCTCTAGAATACATTTAGAAATATACATTCTGGTGGCATTGGTGTGCGCTAATGTATACATTTTCTGTCTGTAGCAGGTGGACAGGAGACGTGTGAAAGCGGCGACGTAATCTAGATGAAAATCGCTAGTGCTGTGCACATAGCATTCTTCACACCCGATTTATCTACGTACAGTGGACGACTGAGTGGATATTTCGTTGTATGAAAGTTTGGGTTCGATATTGCATTATATTTAATTTTAAGCATACAGATGATTAATACACACTCTGGAGCTTTTTGGAGTGCGGTAATGCATGCATTTTCTATCGTTACCAGGTTCGCAAGGGATGTGAGGGAGCGGCGACATAATCTAGAAGAAAACCGCTAGTGCTGTGCACATAGCATTCTTCACACCGAATGTATCTACGTACGGTGTTTGACTGCGTGGATGTTCGTTTTTTGGTGAGTAAAATCTCGATGTTTAAATATTTTTATATTATTCTTCAAGAATACATTTAGAAATACACATTCTGGTGGCATTGGTGTGCGCTAATGTATACATTTTCTGTCTTTAGCAGGTGGACAGGAGACGTGTGAAAGCGGCGACGAAATCTAGATGAAAATCGCTAGTGCTGTGCACATAGCATTCTTCACACCAGATTTATATACGTACAGTGGACGACTTCGTGGATGTTTCGTTTTTTGGTGAGTAAAATCTCGATGTTTAAATATTTTTATATTATTCTTCAAGAATACATTAAGAAATACACATTCTGGTGGCATTGGTGTGCGCTAATGTATACATTTTCTGTCGTTAGCAGAAAGACAGGGGACGTGTGAAAGCGGCGACGTAATCTAGATGAAAATCGTTAGTGCTGTGCACATAGCATTCTTCACACCAGATTTTTCTACGTACAGTGGTTTACTGCGGGGATGTTCGTTTTTTGGTGAGTAAAATCTCGATGTTTAAATATTTTTATATTATTCTTCAAGAATACATTTAGAAATACACATTCAGGTGGCATTTGTGTGCGGTAATGTATACATTTTCTGTCGTTAGCAGGTGGACGGGAGACGTATGAAAGCGGCGACGTAGTCTACATGAAAATCGCTAGTGCTGTGCACATAGCATTCTTCACACCGGATTTATCTACGTACAGTGGAGGACTGAGTGGATATTTCGTTGTGTGACAGTTTGGGCTCGATGTTGCATTATATTCAATTTTAAGCATACAGATGATTAATACACATTCTGGAGCTTTTTGGAGTGCGGTAATGCAAGCATTTTCTTTCGTTACCAGGTTCACAAGGGATGTGAGGGAGCGGCGACATAATCTAGAAGAAAACCGCTAGTGCTGTGCACATAGCATTCTTCACACCGAATGTATCTACGTACAGTGGTTGACTGCGTGGATGTTCGTTTTTTGGTGAGTAAAATCTCGACGTTTAAATAATTTTGTATTATTCTTCAAGAATACATTTAGAAATACACATTCTCGTGGCATTGGTGTGCGCTAATGTATACATTTTCTGTCTTTAGCAGGTGGGCAGGAGACGTGTGAAAGCGACGAAGTAATCTAGATGAAAACTGCTAGTGCTGTGCACATAGTATTCTTCACACCAGATTTATCTACGTACAGTGGACGACTGAGTGGATGTTCGTTTTTTGGTGAGTAAAATCTCGATGTTTAAATATTTTTATATTATTCTTCAATAATACATTTAGAAATACACATTCTGGTGGCATTGGTGTGCGCTAATGTATACATTTTCTGTCTTTAGCAGGTGGACAGGAGACGCGTGAAAGCGGCGAAGTAGTCTAGATGAAAATCGCTAGTCCTGTGCACATAGCATTCTTCACACCGAATGTATCTACGTACAGGGGTTGACTGCGTGGATGTTCGTTTTTTGGTGAGTAAAATCTCGATGTTTTAATATTTTTATATTATTCTTCAAGAATACATTTAGAAATACACATTCTGGTGGCATTGGTGTGCGCTAATGTATACATTTTCTGTCTTTAGCAGGTGGACAGGAGTTGTGTGAAAGCGGCGAAGTAATCTAAATGAAAATCGCTAGTGCTGTGCACATAGCATTCTTCACACCAGATTTATCTACGTACAGTGGACGACTGCGTGGATGTTTCGTTTTTTGGTGAGTAAAATCTCGATGTTTAAATATTTTTATATTATTCTTCAAGAATACATTTAGAAATACACATTCAGGTGGCATTGGTGTGCGCTAATGTATACATTTTCTGTCTTTAGCAGGTGGGCAGGAGACGTGTGAAAGCGGCGAAGTCATCTAGATGAAAACTGCTAGTGCTGTGCACATAGTATTCTTCACACCAGATTTATCTACGTACAGTGGACGACTGAGTGGATGTTCGTTTTTTGGTGAGTAAAATCTCGATGTTTAAATATTTTTATATTATTCTTCAATAATACATTTAGAAATACACATTCTGGTGGCATTGGTGTGCGCTAATGTATACATTTTCTGTCTTTAGCAGGTGGACAGGAGTTGTGTGAAAGCGGCGAAGTAATCTAAATGAAAATCGCTAGTGCTGTGCATATAGCATTCTTCACACCAGATTTATCTACGTACAGTGGAGGACTGAGTGGATATTTCGTTGTATGAAAGTTTGGGTTTCGATATTGCATTATATTCAATTTTAAGCATACAGACGATTAATACACATTCTGGAGCTTTTTGGAGTGCGGTAATGCATGCATTTCCTTTCGTTACCAGGTTCACGAGGAATGTGAGGGAGCGGCGACATAATCTAGAAGAAAACCGCTAGTGCTGTGCACATAGCATTCTTCACACCGAATGTATCTACGTATAGTGGCTGACTCCGTGGATGTTTCGTTTTTTGGTGACTAAAATCATGATGTTTAATTATTTTTATATTATTCTTCAAGAATACATTTAGAAATACACATTCTGGTGGCATTCGTGTGCGCTAATGTATACATTTTCTGTCGTTAGCAGGTGGACAGGAGACGTGTGAATGCGGCGACGTTATCTAGATGAAAATCGCTAGTGCTGTGCACATAGCATCCTTCACACCAGATTTATCTACGTACAATGGAGGACTGAGTGGATATTTCGTTGTATGAAAGTTCTGGCTCGATGTTGCTTTATATTCTATTTTAAGAATACAGATGAATAATACACATTCTGGCGCTTTTTGGAGTGCGGTAATGCATGCATTATCTTTCGTTAACAGGTTCACAAGGGATGTGAGGGAGCGGCGACATAATCTAGAAGAAAACCGCTAGTGCTGTGCACATAGCATTCTTCACACCGAATGTATCTACGTACAGTGGTTGACTGCGTGGATGTTTCGTTTTTTGGTGAGTAAAATCTCGATGTTTAAATATTTTTATATTATTCTTCAAGAATACATTTAGAAATACACATTCTGGTGGCATTGGTGTGCGCTAATGTATACATTTTCTGTCTTTAGCAGGTGGACAGGAGACGTGTGAAAGCGGCGACGTAATCTAGATGAAAATCGCTAGTGCTGTGCACATAGCATACATCACACGAGATTTATCTACGTACAGTGGAGGACTGAGTGGATATTTCCTTGTATGAAAGTTTTGGCTCGATGTTGCTTTATATTCTATTTTAAGAATACAGATGAATAATACACATGCTGAAGATTTCGGAGTGCGGTAGCTCATGCATTTTCTTTCGTTACCAGGTTCACAAGGGATGTGATGGAGCGGCGACATAATCTAGAAGAAAACCACTAGTGTTGTGCACATAGCATTCTTCACACCGAATGTATCTACGTACAGTGGTTGACTGCGTGGATGTTTCGTTTTTTGGTGAGTAAAATCCCGATGTTTAAATATTTTTATATTATTCTTCAAGAATACATTTAGAAATACACATTCTGGTGGCATTGGTGTGCGCTAATGTATCCTTTTTCTGTCTTTAGCAGGTGGACAGGAGACGTGTTAGAGCGGCGACGTAATCTAGATGAAAATCGCTAGTGCTGTGCACATAGCATTATTCACACCAGATTTATCTACGTACAGTGGAGGACTGAGTGGATATTTCGTTGTATGAAAGTTTTGGGTCGATTTTGCTTTATATTCTATTTTAGGAATACAGATGAATAATACACATGCTGGAACCTTCGGAGTGCGGTAATGAATGCATTTTCTTTCGTTACCAGGTTCACAAGGGATGTGAGGGAGCGGCGTCATAATCTAGAAGAGAACCGCTAGTGCTGTGCACATAGCATTCTTCACACCGAATGTATCTACGTACAGTGGTTGACTGCTTGGATGTTTCGTTTTTTGGTGAGTAAAATCTCGATGTTTAAATATTTTTATATTATTCTTGAAGAATTCATTTAGAAATACACATTCTGGTGGCATCGGTGTGCGCTAATGTATACATTTTCTGTCTTTAGCAGGTGGAAATGAGACGTGTGAAAGCGGCGACGTAATGTAGATGAAAATCGCTAGTGCTGTGCACATAGCATTCTTCACACCAGATTTATCAACGTACAGTGGAGGACTGAGTGGATATTTCGTTGTATGAAAGTTTTGGCTCGATGTTGCTTTATATTCTATTTTAAGAATACAGATGAATATTACACATGCTGGAGCCTTCGGAGTGCGGTAATGCATGCCTTTTCTTTCGTTACCAGGTTCACAAGGGATGTGAGGGAGCGGCGACGTAATCTAGAAGAAAACCGCTAGTGCTGTGCACATAGCATTCTTCACACCGAATGTATCTACGTACAGTGGTTGACTGCGTGAATGATTCGTTTTTTGGTGAGTAAAATCTCGATGATTAAATATTTTTATATTATTCTTCAAGAATACATTTAGAATTACACATTCTGGTGTCATTCGTGTGCGCTTATGTATACATTTTCTGTCTTTAGCAGGTGGACAGGAGACGTGTGAAAGTAGCGACGTAATCTAGATGAAAATCGCTAGTGCTGTGCACATAGCATTCTTCACACCAGAATTATCTACGTACAGTGGAGGACTGAGTGGATATTTCGTTGTATGAAAGTTTGGGCTCGATGTTGCTTTATATTCTATTTTAAGAATACAAATGAATAATACACGTGCTGGAGCCTTCGGAGTGCGGTAATGCATGCATTTTATTTCGTTACCAGGTTCACAAGGGATGTGAGGGAGCGGCGACATAATCTAGAAGAAAACCGCTAGTGCTGTGCACATAGCATTCTTCACACCGAATGTATCTACATACAGTGGTTGACTGCGTGGATGTTTCGTTTTTTGGTGAGTAAAATCTCGACGTTTAAATAATTTTATATTATTCCTCTAGAATACATTTAGAAATATACATTCTGGTGGCATTGGTGTGCGCTAATGTATACATTTTCTGTCTGTAGCAGGTGGACAGGAGACGTGTGAAAGCGGCGACGTAATCTAGATGAAAATCATTAGTGCTGTGCACATAGCATTCTTCACACAAGATTTATCTACGTACAGTGGAGGACTGAGTGGATATTTCGTAGTATGATTATTTTGGCTCGATGTTGCTTTATATTCTATTTTAAGAATACAGATGAATAATACACATGCTGGAGCCTTCGGAGTGCGGTAATGCATGCATTTTCTTTCGTTACCAGGTTCACAAGGGATGTGAGGGAGCGGCGACATAATCTAGAAGAAAACCGCTAGTGCTGTGCACGTAGCATTTTTCACACCGAATGTATCTACGAATAGTGGTTGACTGCGTAAATGTTTCGTTTTTTGGTGAGTAAAATCTCGATGTTTAAATATTTTTGTTTTATTCTTCAAGAATACATTTAGAAATACACATTCTGGTGGCATTGGTGTGCGCTAATGTATACGTTTTATGTCTTTAGCATTTGGACAGGAGACGTGTTAAAGCGGCGACGTAATCTAGATGAAAATCGCTAGTGCTGTGCACATAGCATTATTCGCACCAGATTTATCTACGTACAGTGGAGGACTGAGTGGATATTTCGTTGTATGAATGTTTTGGGTCGATTTTGCTTTATATTCTATTTTAGGAATACAGATGAATAATACACATGCTGGAACCTTCGGAGTGCGGTAATGAATGCATTTTCTTTCGTTACCAGGTTCACAAGGGATGTGAGGGAGCGGCGTCATAATCTAGAAGAAAACCGCTAGTGCTGTGCACATAGCATTCTTCACACCGAATGTATCTACGTACAGTGGTTGACTGCTTGGATGTTTCGTTTTTTGGTGAGTAAAATCTCGATGTTTAAATATTTTTATATTATTCTTGAAGAATTCATTTAGAAATACACATTCTGGTGGCATCGGTGTGCGCTAATGTATACATTTTCTGTCTTTAGCAGTTGGACATGAGACGTGTGAAAGCGGCGACGTAATGTAGATGAAAATCGCTAGTGCTGTGCACATAGCATTCTTCACACCAGATTTATCAACGTACAGTGGAGGACTGAGTGGATATTTCGTTGTATGAAAGTTTTGGCTCGATGTTGCTTTATATTCTATTTTAAGAATACAGATGAATATTACACATGCTGGAGCCTTCGGAGTGCGGTAATGCATGCCTTTTCTTTCGTTACCATTTTCACAAGGGATGTGAGGGAGCGGCGACGTAATCTAGTAGAAAACCGCTAGTGCTGTGCACATAGCATTCTTCACACCGATTGTATCTACGTACAGTGGTTGACTGCGTGGATGATTCGTTTTTTGGTGAGTAAAATCTCGATGATTAAATATTTTTATATTATTCTTCAAGAATACATTTAGAATTACACATTCTGGTGTCATTGGTGTGCGCTTATGTATACATTTTCTGTCTTTAGCAGGTGGACAGGAGACGTGTGAAAGCGGCGACGTAATCTAGATGAAAATCATTAGTGCTGTGCACATAGCATTCTTCACACCAGAATTATCTACGTACAGTGGAGGACTGAGTGGATATTTCGTTGTATGAAAGTTTGGGCTCGATGTTGCTTTATATTCTATTTTAAGAATACAAATGAATAATACACATGCTGGAGCCTCCGGAGTGCGGTAATGCATGCATTTTATTTCGTTACCAGGTTCACAAGGGATGTGAGGGAGCGGCGACATAATCTAGAAGAAAACCGCTGGTGCTGTGCACATAGCATTCTTCACACCGAATGTATCTACATACAGTGGTTGACTGCGTGGATGTTTCGTTTTTTGGTGAGTAAAATCTCGACGTTTAAATAATTTTATATTATTCCTCTAGAATACATTTAGAAATATACATTCTGGTGGCATTGGTGTGCGCTAATGTATACATTTTCTGTCTTTAGCAGGTGGACATGAGACGTGTGAAAGCGGCGACGTAATCTAGATGAAAATCGCTAGTGCTGTGCACATAGCATTCTTCACACCAGATTTATCTACGTGGAGTGGAAGACTGAGTGGATATTTCATTGTACGAAAGTTTTGGCTCGATGTTGCTTTATATTATATTTTAAGAATACAGATGAATAATACACATGCTGGAGCCTTCGGAGTGCGGTAATGCATGCATTTTCTTTCGTTACCAGGTTCACAAGGGATGTGAGGGAGCGGCGACATAAACTAGAAGAAAACCGCTAGTGCTGTGCACATAGCATTCTTCACACCGAATGTATCTACGTACAGTGGTTGACTGCGTGGATGTTTCGTTTTTTGGTGAGTAAAATCTCGATGTTTAAATATTTTTATATTATTCTTCGAGAATACATTTAGAAATACACCTTCTGGTGGCATTGGTATGCGCTAATGTATGCATTTTCCGTCTTTAGCAGGTGGACAGGAGACGTGTGAAAGCGGCGACATAATCTAGATGAAAATCGCTAGTGCTGTGCACATAGCATTCTTCACACCAGATTTATCTACGTACAGCGGAGGACTGAGTGGATATTTCGTTGTATGAAAGTTTTGGCTCGATGTTGCTTTATATTCTACTTTAAGAATACAGATGAATATTACACATGCTGGAGCTTTCGGAGTGCGGTAATGCATGCCTTTTCTTTCGTTACCAGGTTCACAAGGGATGTGAGGGAGCGGCGACGTAATCTAGAAGAAAACCGCTAGTGCTGTGCGCATAGCATTCTTCACACCGAATGTATCTACGTACAGTGGTTGACTGCGTGGATGTTTCGTTTTTTGGTGAGTAAAATCTCGACGTTTAAATAATTTTATATTATTCCTCTAGAATACATTTAGAAATATACATTCTGGTGGAATTGGTGTGCGCTAATGTAAACATTTTCTGTCTTTAGCAGGTGGACAGGAGACGTGTGAAAGCGGCGACGTAATATAGATGAAAATCATTAGTGCTGTGCACATAGCATTCTTCACACAAGATTTATCTACGTACAGTGGAGGACTGAGTGGATTTTTCGTAGTATGATTATTTTGGCTCGATGTTGCTTTATATTCTATTTTAAGAATACAGATAAATAATACACATGCTGGAGCCTTCGGATTGCGGTAATGCATGCATTTTCTCTCGTTACCAGGTTCACAAGGGATGTGAGGGAGCGGCGACATAATCTAGAAGAAAACCGCTAGTGCTGTGCACATAGCATTTTTCACACCGAATGTATCTACGTATAGTGGTTTGACTGCGTAAATGTTTCGTTTTTTGGTGAGTAAAATCTCGATGTTTAAATATTTTTGTATTATTCTTCAAGAATACATTTAGAGATACACATTCTGGTGGCATTGGTGTGCGCTAATGTATACATTTTCTGTCTTTAGCAGGTGGACAGGAGACGTGTGAAAGCGGCGACGTAATCTAGGTGAAAATCGCAAGTGCTGTGCACATAGCATTATTCACACCAGATTTATCTACGTACAGTGGAGGACTGAGTGGATATTTCGTTGTATGAAAGTTTTGGGTCGATTTTGCTTTATATTCTATTTTAAGAATACACATGAATAATACACATGCTGGAGCCTTCGGAGTGCGGTAATGCATGCATTTTCTTTCGTTACCAGGTTCACAAGGGATGAGAGGGAGCGGCGACATAATCTAGAAGAAAACCGCTAGTGCTGTGCACATAGCATTCTTCACACCGAATGTATCTACGTACAGTGGTTGACTGCTTGGACGTTTCGTTTTTTGGTGAGTAAAATCTCGATGTTTAAATATTTTTATATTATTCTTCAAGAATACATTTAGAAATACACATTCTGGTGGCATTGGTGTGCGCTAATGTATACATTTTCTGTCTTTAGCAGGTGGACATGAGACGTGTGAAAGCGGCGACGTAATGTAGATGAAAATCGCTAGTGCTGTGCACATAGCATTCTTCACACCAGATTTATCTACGTACAGTGGAGGACTGAGTGGATATTTCGTTGTATGAAAGTTTTGGCTCGATGTTGCTTTATATTCTTTTTTAAGAATACAGATGAATAATACACATGCTGGAGCCTTCGGAGTGCGGTAATGCATGCATTTTCTTTCGTTACCATGTTCACAAGGGATGTGAGGGAGCGGCGACATAATCTAGAATGAAACCGCTAGTGCTGTGCACATAGCATTCTACACACCGAATGTATCTACGTACAGTGGTTGACTGCGTGGATGTTTCGTTTTTTGGTGAGTAAAATCTCGATGTTTAAATATTTTTATATTATTCTTCAAGAATACATTTAGAAATACACATTCTGGTGGCATTGGTGTGCGCTAATGTATACATTTTCTGTCTTTAGCAGGTGGACAGGAGATGTGTTAGAGCGGCGACGTAATCTAGATGAAAATCGCTAGTGCTGTGCGCATAGCATTCTTCACACGAGATTTATCTACGTACAGTGGAGGACTGAGTGGATATTTCGTTGTATGAAAGTTTCGGCTCGATGTTGCTTTATATTCTATTTTAAGAATACAGATGAATAATACACATGCTGGAGCCTTCGGAGTGCGGTAATGCATGCATTTTCTTTCGTTACCCGATTCACAAGGGATGTGAGGGAGCGGCGACATAATCTAGAAGAAAACCGCTAGTGCTGTGCACATAGCATTCTTCACACCGAATGTATCTACGTACAGTGGTTGACTGCGTGGAAATTTCGTTTTTGGTGAGTAAAATCTCGATGTTTAAATATTTTTAAATTATTCTTCAAGAATGCATTTAGAAATACACATTCTGGTGGCATTGGTGTGCGCTAATGTATACATTTTCTGTCGTTAGCAGGTGGACAGGAGATGTGTGAAAGCGGCGACGTAATGTAGATGAAAATCGCTAGTGCTGTGCACATAGCATTCTTCACACCAGATTTATCTACGTACAGTGGAAGACTGAGTGGATATTTCGTTGTATGAAAGTTTTGGCTCGATGTTGCTTTACATTCTATTTTAAAAATACAGATGAATAATACACATGCTGGAGCCTTCGGAGTGCGGTAATGCATGCATTTTCTTTCGTTACCAGCTTCACAAGGGATATGAGGGAGCGGCGACATAATCTAGAAGTAAACCGCAAGTGCTGTGCACATAGCATTCTTCACACCGAATGTATCTACGTACAGTGGTTGACTGCGTGGATGTTTCGTTTTTTGGTGAGTAAAATCACGATAATTGAATATTTTTATACTATGCTTCAAGAATACATTTAGAAATACACATTCTGGTGGCTTTGGTGTGCGCTAATGTATACATTTTCTGCCGTTAGCAGGTGGACAGGAGACGTGTTAGAGCGGCGACGGAATCTAGATGAAAATAGCTAGTGCTGTGCACATAGCATTCTTCACACCAGTTTTATCTACGTACAGTGGAGGACTGAGTGGATTTTTCGTTGTATGAAAGTTTTGGCTCCATGTTGCTTTATATTCTATTTTAAGAATACAGATGAATAATACACATGCTGGAGCCTTCGGAGTGCGGTAATGCATGCATTTTCTTTCGTTACCAGGTTCACAAGGGATGTGAGGGAGCGGCGACATAATCTAGAAGAAAACCGCTAGTGCTGTGCACATAGCATTATTCACACCGAATATATCTACATACAGTGGTTGACTGCGTGGATGTTTCGTTTTTTGGTGAGTAAAATCTCGATGTTTAAATATTTTTATATTATTCTTCAAGAATACATTTAGAAATACACATTCTGGTGGCATTGGTGTGCGCTAATGTATACATTTGCTGTCTTTAGCAGGTGGACAGGAGACGAGTGAAAGCGGCGACGTAATCTAGATGAAAATCGCTAGTGCTGTGCACATAGCATTCTTCACACCAGATTTATCTACGTACAGTGGAGGACTGAGTGGATATTTCGTAGTATGATTATTTTGGCTCGATGTTGCTTTATATTCTATTTTAAGAATACACATGAATAATACACATGCTGGAGCCTTCGGAGTGCGGTAATGCATGCATTTTCTTTCGTTACCAGGTTCACAAGGGATGTGAGGGAGCGGCGACATAATCTAGAAGAAAACCGCTAGTGCTGTGCACATAGCATTCTTCACACCGAATGTATCTACGTACAGTGGTTGACTGCTTGGACGTTTCGTTTTTTGGTGAGTAAAATCTCGATGTTTAAATATTTTTATATTATTCTTCAAGAATACATTTAGAAATACACATTCTGGTGGCATTGGTGTGCGCTAATGTATACATTTTCTGTCTTTAGCAGGTGGACATGAGACGTGTGAAAGCGGCGACGTAATGTAGATGAAAATCGCTAGTGCTGTGCACATAGCATTCTTCACACCAGATTTATCTACGTACAGTGGAGGACTGAGTGGATATTTCGTTGTATGAAAGTTTTGGCTCGATGTTGCTTTATATTCTTTTTTAAGAATACAGATGAATAATACACATGCTGGAGCCTTCGGAGTGCGGTAATGCATGCATTTTCTTTCGTTACCATGTTCACAAGGGATGTGAGGGGGCGGCGACATAATCTAGAATGAAACCGCTAGTGCTGTGCACATAGCATTCTACACACCGAATGTATCTACGTACAGTGGTTGACTGCGTGGATGTTTCGTTTTTTGGTGAGTAAAATCTCGATGTTTAAATATTTTTATATTATTCTTCAAGAATACATTTAGAAATACACATTCTGGTGGCATTGGTGTGGGCTAATGTATACATTTTCTGTCTTTAGCAGGTGGACAGGAGATGTGTTAGAGCGGCGACGTAATCTAGATGAAAATCGCTAGTGCTGTGCGCATAGCATTCTTCACACGAGATTTATCTACGTACAGTGGAGGACTGAGTGGATATTTCGTTGTATGAAAGTTTCGGCTCGATGTTGCTTTATATTCTATTTTAAGAATACAGATGAATAATACACATGCTGGAGCCTTCGGAGTGCGGTAATGCATGCATTTTCTTTCGTTACCCGATTCACAAGGGATGTGAGGGAGCGGCGACAAGATCTAGAAGAAAACCGCTAGTGCTGTGCACATAGCATTCTTCACACTGAATGTATCTACGTACAGTGGTTGACTACGTGGATGTTTCGTTTTTTGGTGAGTAAAATCTCGATGTTTAAATATTTTTATATTATTCTTCAAGAATACATTTAGAAATACACACTCTGGTGGCATTGGTGTGCGCTAATGTATACATTTTCGGTCTTTAGCAGGTGGACAGGAGACGTGTGAAAGCGGCGACGTAATCTAGATGAAAATCGCTAGTGCTGTGCACATAGCATTCTTCACACCAGATTTATCTACGTACAGTGGAGGACTGAGTGGATATTTCGTTGTATGAAAGTTTTGGCTCGATGTTGCTTTATATTCTATATTAAGAATACAGATGAATAATACACATGCTGGAGCCTTCGGAGTGCGGTAATGCATGCATTTTCTTTCGTTACCAGGTTCACAAGGGATGTGAGGGAGCGGCGACATAATCTAGAAGAAAACCGCTAGTGCTGTGCACATAGCATTCTTCACACCGAATGTATCTACGTACAGTGGTTGACTGCGTGGGTGTTTCGTTTTTTGGTGAGTAAAATCTCGATGTTTAAATATTTTTATATTATTCTTCAAGAATACATTTAGAAATACACATTCTGGTGGCATTGGTGTGCGCTTATGTATACATTTTCTGTCTTTAGCAGGTGGACAGGAGAAGTGTGATGCGGCGACGTAATCCAGATGAAAATCGGAAGTGCTGTGCACATAGCATTCTTCACACCAGATTTATCTACGTACAGTGGAGGACTGAGTGGATATTTCGTTGTATGAAAGTTTTGGCTCGATGTTGCTTTATATTCTATTTTAAGAATACAGATGAATAATACACATCCTGGAGCCTTCGGACAGCGGTAATGCATGCATTTTCTTTCGTTACCAGGTTCACAAGGGATGTGAGGGAGCGGCGACATAATCTAGAAGAAAACCGCTAGTGCTGTGCACATAGCATTCTTCACACCGAATGTATCTACGTACAGTGGTTGACTGCGTGGAAATTTCGTTTTTCCTGAGTAAAATCTCGATGTTTAAATATTTTTAAATTATTCTTCAAGAATGCATTTAGAAATACACATTCTGGTGGCATTGGTGTGCGCTAATGTATACATTTTCTGTCGTTAGCAGGTGGACAGGAGATGTGTGAAAGCGGCGACGTAATGTAGATGAAAATCGCTAGTGCTGTGCACATAGCATTCTTCACACCAGATTTATCTACGTACAGTGGAAGACTGAGTGGATATTTCGTTGTATGAAAGTTTTGGCTCGATGTTGCTTTACATTCTATTTTAAAAATACAGATGAATAATACACATGCTGGAGCCTTCGGAGTGCGGTAATGCATGCATTTTCTTTCGTTACCAGCTTCACAAGGGATATGAGGGAGCGGCGACATAATCTAGAAGTAAACCGCAAGTGCTGTGCACATAGCATTCTTCACACCGAATGTATCTACGTACAGTGGTTGACTGCGTGGATGTTTCGTTTTTTGGTGAGTAAAATCACGATAATTGAATATTTTTATACTATGCTTCAAGAATACATTTAGAAATACACATTCTGGTGGCTTTGGTGTGCGCTAATGTATACATTTTCTGCCGTTAGCAGGTGGACAGGAGACGTGTTAGAGCGGCGACGGAATCTAGATGAAAATAGCTAGTGCTGTGCACATAGCATTCTTCACACCAGTTTTATCTACGTACAGTGGAGGACTGAGTGGATTTTTCGTTGTATGAAAGTTTTGGCTCCATGTTGCTTTATATTCTATTTTAAGAATACAGATGAATAATACACATGCTGGAGCCTTCGGAGTGCGGTAATGCATGCATTTTCTTTCGTTACCAGGTTCACAAGGGATGTGAGGGAGCGGCGACATAATCTAGAAGAAAACCGCTAGTGCTGTGCACATAGCATTATTCACACCGAATATATCTACATACAGTGGTTGACTGCGTGGATGTTTCGTTTTTTGGTGAGTAAAATCTCGATGTTTAAATATTTTTATATTATTCTTCAAGAATACATTTAGAAATACACATTCTGGTGGCATTGGTGTGCGCTAATGTATACATTTGCTGTCTTTAGCAGGTGGACAGGAGACGAGTGAAAGCGGCGACGTAATCTAGATGAAAATCGCTAGTGCTGTGCACATAGCATTCTTCACACCAGACTTATCTACGTACAGTGGAGGACTGAGTGGATATTTCGTAGTATGATTATTTTGGCTCGATGTTGCTTTATATTCTATTTTAAGAATACACATGAATAATACACATGCTGGAGCCTTCGGAGTGCGGTAATGCATGCATTTTCTTTCGTTACCAGGTTCACAAGGGATGTGAGGGAGCGGCGACATAATCTAGAAGAAAACCGCTAGTGCTGTGCACATAGCATTTTTCACACCGAATGTATCTACGCATAGTGGTTGCTGCGTAAATGTTTCGTTTTTTGGTGAGTAAAATCTCGATGTTTAAATATTTTTGTATTATTCTTTCAGAACACATTTAGAAATACACATTCTGGTGGCATTGGTGTGCGCTAATTTATACATTCTCTGTCTTTAGCAGGTGGATAGGAGACGTGTGAAAGCGGCGACGTAATCTAGGTGAAAATCGCTAGTGCTGTGCACATAGCATTATTCACACCAGATTTATCTACGTACAGTGGAGGACTGAGTGGATATTTCGTTGTATGAAAGTTTTGGGTCGATTTTGCTTTATATTCTATTTTAGGAATACAGATGAATAATACACATGCTGAAACCTTCGGAGTGCGGTAATGCATGCATTTTCTTTCGTTACCAGGTTCACAAGGGATGTGAGGGAGCGGCGACATAATCTAGAAGAAAACCGCTAGCGCTGTGCACATAGCATTCTTCACACCGAATGTATCTACGTACAGTGGTTGACTGCTTGGACGTTTCGTTTTTTGGTGAGTAAAATCTCGATGTTTAAATATTTTTATATTATTCTTCAAGAATACATTTAGAAATACACATTCTGGTGGCATTGGTGTGCGCTAATGTATACATTTTCTGTCTTTAGCAGGTGGACATGAGACGTGTGAAAGCGGCGACGTAATGTAGATGAAAATCGCTAGTGCTGTGCACATAGCATTCTTCACACCATATTTATCTACGTAGAGTGGAAGACTGAGTGGATATTTCATTGTACGAAAGTTTTGGCTCGATGTTGCTTTATATTATATTTTAAGAATACAGATGAATAATACACATGCTGGAGCCTTCGGAGAGCGGTAATGCATGCATTTTCTTTCGTTACCAGGTTCACAAGGGATGTGAGGGAGCGGCGACATAAACTAGAAGAAAACCGCTAGTGCTGTGCACATAGCATTCTTCACACCGAATGTATCTACGTACAGTGGTTGACTGCGTGGATGTTTCGTTTTTTGGTGAGTAAAATCTCGATGTTTAAATATTTTTATATTATTCTTCAAGAATACATTTAGAAATACACATTCTGGTGGCATTGGTGTGCGCTAATGTATACATTTTCTGTCTTTAGCAGGTGGACAGGAGACGTGTTAGAGCGGCGACGTAATGTAGATGAAAATCGCTAGTGCTGTGCGCATAGGATTCTTCACACCAGATTTATCTACGTACAGTGGAGGACTGAGTGGATATTTCGTTGTATGAAAGTTTCGGCTCGATGTTGCTCTATATTCTATTTTAAGAATACAGATGAATAATACACATGCTGGAGGCTTCGGAGTGCGGTAATGCATGCATTTTCTTTCGTTACCAGATTCACAAGGGATGTGAGGGAGCGGCGACAAGATCTAGAAGAAAACCGCTAGTGCTGTGCACATAGCATTCTTCACACTGAATGTATCTACGTACAGTGGTTGACTACGTGGATGTTTCGTTTTTTGGTGGGTAAAATCTCGATGTTTAAATATTTTTATATTATTCTTCAAGAATTCATTTAGAAATACACACTCTGGTGGCATTGGAGTGCGCGAATGTATACATTTTCGGTCTTTAGCAGGTGGACAGGAGACGTGTGAAAGCGGCGACGTAATCTAGATGAAAATCGCTAGTGCTGTGCACATAGCATTCTTCACACCAGATTTATCTACGTACAGTGGAGGACTGAGTGGATATTTCGTTGTATGAAAGTTTTGGTTCGATGTTGCTTTATATTCTATATTAAGAATACAGATGAATAATACACATGCTGGAGCCTTCGGAGTGCGGTAATGCATGCATTTTCTTTCGTTACCAGGTTCACAAGGGATGTGAGGGAGCGGCGACATAATCCAGAAGAAAACCGCTAGTGCTGTGCACATAGCATTCTTCACACCGAATGTATCTACGTACAGTGGTTGACTGCGTGGATGTTTCGTTTTTTGGTGAGTAAAATCTCGATGTTTAAATATTTTTATATTATTCTTCAAGAATACATTTAGAAATACACATTCTGGTGGCATTGGTGTGCGCTTATGTATACATTTTCTGTCTTTAGCAGGTGGACAGGAGAAGTGTGATGCGGCGACGTAATGTAGATGAAAATCGGTAGTGCTTTGCACATAGCATTCTTCACACCAGATTTATCTACGTACAGTGGAGGAATGAGTGGATATTTCGTTGTATGAATGTTTTGGCTCGATGTTGCTTTATATTCTATTTTAAGAATACAGATGAATAATACACATCCTGGAGCCATCGGACAGCGGTAATGCATGCATTTTCTTTCGTTACCAGGTTCACAAGGGATGTGAGGGAGCGGCGACATAATCTAGAAGAAAACCGCTAGTGCTGTGCACATAGCATTCTTCACACCGAATGTATCTACGTACAGTGGTTGACTGCGTGGATGTTTCGTTTTTTGGTGAGTAAAATCTCGATGTTTAGATATTTTTATATTATTCTTCAAGAATACATTTAGAAATCCACATTCTGGTGGCATTGGTGTGCGCTAATGTATACATTTTCTGTCGTTAGCAGGTGGACAGGAGATGTGTGAAAGCGGCGACGTAATGTAGATGAATATCGCTAGTGCTGTGCACATAGCATTCTTCACACCAGATTTATCTACGTACAGTGGAAGACTGAGTGGATATTTCGTTGTATGAGAGTTTTGGCTCGATGTTGCTTTACATTCTATTTTAAAACTACAGATGAATAATACACATGCTGGAGCCTTCGGAGTGCGGTAGTGCATGCATTTTCTTTCGTTACCAGCTTCACAAGGGATATGAGGGAGCGGCGACATAATCTAGAAGTAAACCGCAAGTGCTGTGCAAATAGCATTCTTCACACCGAATGTATCTACGTACAGTGGTTGACTGCGTGGATGTTTCGTTTTTTGGTGAGTAAAATCACGATGATTGAATATTTTTATACTATGCTTCAAGAATACATTTAGAAATACACATTCTGGTGGCTTTGGTGTGGGCTAATGTATACATTTTCTGCCGTTAGCAGGTGGACAGGAGACGTGTTAGAGCGGCGACGTAATCTAGATGAAAATAGCTAGTGCTGTGCACATAGCATTCTTCACACCGGATTTATCTACGTTCAGTGGAGGACTTAGAAGATTTTTCGTTGTATGAAAGTTTGGGCTCGATGTTGCTTTATATTCTATTTTAAGAATACAGATGAATAATACACATGCTGGAGCCTTCGGAGTGGGGTAATCCATGCATTTTCATTCGTTACCTGGTTCACAAGGGATGTGAGGGAGCGGCGATATAATCTAGAAGAAAACCGCTAGTGCTGTGCGCATAGCATTCTTCACACCGAATGTATCTACGTACAGTGGTTGACTGCGTGGATATTTCGTTTTTTGGTGCGTAAAATCACGATGTTTAAATGTTTTTATACTATGCTTCAAGAATACATTTAGAAATATATATTCTGGTGGCTTTGGTGTGCGCTAATGTATACATTTTCTGTCTTCAGCAGGTGGACAGGGGACGTGTGAAAGCGGCGACGTAATCTAGATGAAAATCGCTAGTGCTGTGCACATAGCATTCTTCACACCAGATTTATCTTCGTACAGTGGAGGACTGAGTGGATTTTTCGTTGTATGAAAGTTTTGGCTCGATGTTGCTTTATATTCTATTTTATGAATACAGATGAATAATACACATGCTGGAGCCTTCGGAGTGCGGTAATGCATGCATTTTCTTTCGTTACCAGGTTCACAAGGGAAGTGAGGGAGCGGCGACATAATCTAGAAGAAAACCGCTAGTGCTGTGCACATATCATTATTCACACCGAATGTATCTACATACAGTGGTTGACTGCGTGGATGTTTCGTTTTTTGGTGAGTAAAATCTCGATGTTTAAATATTTTTATATTATTCTTCAAGAATACATTTAGAAATACACATTCTGGTGGCATTGGTGTGCGCTAATGTATACATTTTCTGTCTTTAGCAGGTGGACAGGAGACGTGTGAAAGCGGCGACGTAATCTAGATGAAAATCGCTAGTGCTGTGCACATAGCATTCTTCGCACCAGGTTTATCTACGTACAGTGGAGGACTGAGTGGATATTTCGTTGTATGAAAGTTTTGGCTCGATGTTGCTTTATATTCTATTTTAAGAATACAGATGAATAATACACATGCTGGAGCCTTCGGAGTGCGGTAATGCATGCATTTTCTTTCGTTACCAGGTTCACAAGGGATGTGAGGGAGCGGCGACATAATCTAGAAGAAAACCGCTAGTGCTGTGCACATAGCATTCTTCACACCGAATGTATCTACGTACAGTGGTTGACTGCGTGGATGTTTCGTTTTTTGGTGAGTAAAATCTCGATGTTTAAATATTTTTATATTATTCTTCAAGAATACGTTTAGAAATACACATTCTGGTGGCATTGGTGTGCGCTAATGTTTTCATTTTCTGTCTTCAGCAGGTGGACAGGAGACGTGTGAAAGCGACGACGTAACCTAGATGAAAATCACTAGTGCTGTGCACATAGCATTCTTCACACCAGATTTATCCACGTATAGTGGAGGACTGAGTGGATAATTCGTTGTATGAAAGTTTTGGCTCGATTTTGCTTTATATTCTATTTTAAGAATACAGAAGAATAATACACATGCTGGAGCCTTCGGAGTGCGGTAATGCATGCATTTTCTCTCGTTGCCAGGTTCACAAGGGATGTGAGGGAGCGGCGACATAATCTAGAAGAAAACCGCTAGTGCTGTGCACATAGCATTCTTCACACCGAATGTATCTACGTACAGTGGTTGACTGCGTGGATGTTTCGTTTTTTGGTGAGTAAAATCACGATGATTGAATATTTTTATACTATGCTTCAAGAATACATTTAGAAATACACATTCTGGTGGCTTTGGTGTGCGATAATGTATACATTTTCTGCCGTTAGCAGGTGGACAGGAGACGTGTTAGAGCGGCGACGTAATCTAGATGAATATAGCTAGTGCTGTGCACATAGCATTCTTCACACCGGATTTATCTACGTTCAGTGGAGGACTTAGGGGATTTTTCGTTGTATGAAAGTTTGGGCTCGATGTTGCTTTATATTCTATTTTAAGAATACAGATGAATAATACACATGCTGGATCCTTCGGAGTGGGGTAATGCATGCATTTTCTTTCGTTACCAAGTTCACAAGGGATGTGAGGGAGCGGCGATATAATCTAGAAGAAAACCGCTAGTGCTGTGCGCATGGCATTCTTCACACCGAATGTATCTACGTACAGTGGTTGACTGCGTGGATGTTTCGTTTATTGGTGAGTAAAATCTCGATGTTTACATATTTTTATATTATTCTTCAAGAATACATTTAGAAATACACATTCTGGTGGCATTGGTGTGCGCTAATGTATACATTTTCTGTCTTTAGCAGGTGGACAGGAGACGTGTGAAAGCGGCGACGTAATCTAGATGAAAATCGCTAGTGCTGTGCACATAGCATTCTTCACACCAGATTTATCTACGTACAGTGGAGGACTGAGTGGATATTTCGTTGTATGAAAGTTTTGGCTCGATGTTGCTTCATATTCTATTTTAAGAATACAGATGAATAATAGACATGCTGGAGCCTTCGGAGTGCGGTAATGAATGCATTTTCTTTCGTTACCAGGTTAACAAGGGATGTGAGGGAGCGGCGACATAATCTAGAAGAAAACCGCTAGTGCTGTGCACATAGCATTCTTCACACCGAATGTATCTACGTACAGTGGTTGACTGCGTGGATGTTTCGTTTTTTGGTGAGAAAAATCTCGATGTTTAAATATTTTTATGTTATTCTTCAAGAATACATTTAGATTTACACAATCTGGTGGCATTGGTGTGCGCTTATGTATACATTTTCTGTCTTTAGCAGGTGGACAGGAGACGTGTGAAAGCGGCGACGTAATCTAGATGAAAATCGCTAGTGCTGTGCACATAGCATTCTTCACACCACATTTATCTACGTACAGTGGAGGACTGAGTGGATATTTCGTTGTATGAAAGTTTCGGCTCGATGTTGCTTTATATTCTATTTTAAGAATACAGATGAATAATACACATGCTGGAGCCTCCGCAGTGCGGTAATTCATGCATTTTCTTTCGTTACCAGGTTCACAAGGGATGTGAGGGAGCGGCGACAAGATCTAGAAGAAAACCGCTAGTGCTGTGCACATAGCATTCTTCACACTGAATGTATCTACGTACAGTGGTTGACTACGTGGATGTTTCGTTTTTTGGTGAGTAAAATCTCGATGTTTAAATATTTTTATATTATTCTTCAAGAATACATTTAGAAATACACACTCTGGTGGGATTGGTGTGCGCTAATGTATACATTTTCGGTCTTTAGCAGGTGGACAGGAGACGTGTGAAAGCGGCGACGTAATCTAGATGAAAATCGCTAGTGCTGTGCACATAGCATTCTTCACACCAGATTTATCTACGTACAGTGGAGGACTGAGTGGATATTTCGTTGTATGAAAATTTTGTCTCGATGTTGCTTTATATTCTATATTAAGAATACATATGAATAATACACATGCTGGAGCCTTCTGAGTGCGGTAATGCATGCATTTTCATTCGTTACCAGGTTCACAAGGGATGTGAGGGAGCGGCGACATAATCTGGAAGAAAACCGATAGTGCTGTGCACATAGCATTCTTCACACCGAATGTATCTACGTACAGTGGTTGACTGCGTGGATGTTTCGTTTTTTGGTGAGTAAAATCTCGATGTTTAAATATTTTTATATTATTCTTCAAGAATACATTTAGAAATACACATTCTGGTGGCATTGGTGTGCGCTAATGTATACATTTTCTGCCGTTAGCAGGTGGACAGGAGATGTGTGAATGCGGCGACGTAATCTGGATGAAAATCGCTAGTGCTGTGCACATAGCATTCTTCACACCAGATTTATCTAAGTACAGTGGAGGACTGAGTGGATATTTCGTTGTATGAAAGTTTTGGCTCGATGTTGCTTTACATTCTATTTTAAAAATACAGATGAATAATACACATGCTGGAGCATTCGGAGTGCGGTAATGCATGCATTTTCTTTCGTTACCAGGTTCACAAGGGATGTGAGGGAGCGGCAACATAATCTAGAAGAAAACCGCTAGTGCTGTGCACATAGCATTCTTCACACCGAATGTATCTACATACAGTGGTTGACTGCGTGGATGTTTCGTTTTTTGGTGAGTAAAATCTCGATGTTTAAATATTGTTATATTATTCTTCAAGAATACATTTAGAAATACACATACTGGTGTCATTGGTGTGCGCTAATGTATACATTTTCTGTCTTTAGCAGGTGGACGGGAGACGTGTGAAAGCGGCGACGTAATCTGGATGAAAATCACTAGTGCTGTGCACATAGCAATCTTCACACCAGATTTATCCACGTATAGTGGAGGACTGAGTGGATATTTCGTTGTATGAAAGTTTTGGCTCGATGTTGCTTTATATTCTATTTTAAGAATACAGAAGAATAATACACATGCTGGAGCCTTCGGAGTGCCGTAATGCATGCATTTTCTTTCGTTGCCAGGTTCACAAGGGATGTGAGGGAGCGGCGACATAATCTAGAAGAAAACCGCTAGTGCTGTGCACATAGCATTATTCACACCGAATGTATCTACATACAGTGGTTGACTGCGTGGATGTTTCGTTTTTTGGTGAGTAAAATCTCGATGTTTAAATATTTTTATATTATTCTTCAAGAATACATTTAGAATTACACAATCTGGTGGCATTGGTGTGCGCTTATGTATACATTTTCTGTCTTTAGCAGGTGGACAGGAGACGTGTGAAAGCGGCGACGTAATCTAGATGAAAATCGCTAGTGCTGTGCACATAGCATTCTTCACACCAGATTTATCTACGTACAGTGGAGGACTGAGTGGATATTTCGTTGTATGAAAGTTTCGGCTCGATGTTGCTTTATATTCTATTTTAAGAATACAGATAAATAATACACATGCTGGAGCCTTCGGAGTGCGGTAATGCACGAATTTTCTTTCGTTACCAGGTTCACAAGGGATGTGAGGGAGCGGCGACAAGATCTAGAAGAAAACCGCTAGTGCTGTGCACTTAGCATTCTTCACACTGACTGTATCTACGTACAGTGGTTGACTACGTGGATGTTTCGTTTTTTGGTGAGTAAAATCTCGATGTTTAAATATTTTTATATTATTCTTCAAGAATACATTTAGAAATACACACTCTGGTGGCATTGGTGTGCGCTAACGTATACATTTTCGGTCTTTAGCAGGTGGACAGGAGACGTGTGAAAGCGGCGACGTAATCTAGATGAAAATCGCTAGTGCTGTGCACATAGCATTCTTCACACCAGATTTATCTACGTACAGTGGAGGACTGAGTGGATATTTCGTTGTATGAAAGTTTTGGCTCGATGTTGCTTTATATTCTATATTAAGAATACAGATGAGTAATACACATGCTGGAGCCTTCGGAGTGCGGTAATGCATGCATTTTCTTTCGTTACCAGCTTCACAAGGGATGTGAGGGAGCGGCGACATAATCTAGAAGTAAATCGCTAGTGCTGTGCACATAGCATTCTTCACACCGAATGTATCTACATACAGTGGTTGACTGCGTGGATGTTTCGTTTTTTGGTGAGTAAAATCACGATGATTGAATATTTTTATACTATGCTTCAAGAATAGATTTAGAAATACACATTCTGGTGGCTTTGGTGTGCGCTAATGTATACATTTTCTGTCGTTAGCAGGTGGACAGGAGACGTGTTAGAGCGGCGACGTAATCTAGATGAAAATAGCTAGTGCTGTGCACATAGCATTCTTCACACCGGATTTATCTACGTTCAGTGGAGGACTTAGGGGATTTTTCGTTGTATGAAAGTTTGGGCTCGATGTTGCTTTATATTCTATTTGAAGAATACAGATGAATAATACACATGCTGGAGCATTCGGAGTGCGGTAATGCATGCATTTTCTTTCGTTACCAGGTTCACAAGGGATGTGAGGGAGCGGCGACATAATCTAGAAGAAAACCGCTAGTGCTGTGCACATAGCATTCTTCACACCGAATGTATCTACATACAGTGGTTGACTGCGTGGATAATTCGTTTTTTGGTGAGTAAAATCTCGATGTTTAAATATTTTTATATTATTCTTCAAGAATACATTTAGAAATGAACATACTGGTGGCATTGGTGTGCGCTAATGTATACATTTTCTGTCTTTAGCAGGTGGAAGGGAGACGTGTGAAAGCGGCGACGTATTCTGGATGAAATCGCTAGTAATGCGCACATAGCATTCTTCACACCAGATTTATCTACGTACGGTGGAGGACTGAGTGGATATTTCGTTGTATGAATGTTTTGGCTCGATGTTGCTTTATATTCTATTTTAAGAATACAGATGAATAATACACATGCTGGAGCCTTCAGAGTGCGGTAATGCATGCATTTTCTTTCGTTACCAGGTTCACAAGGGATGTGAGGGAGCGGCGACATAATCTAGAAGAAAACCGCTAGTGCTGTGCACATAGCATTCTTCACAACGAATGTATCTACGTACAGTGGTTGACTGCGTGGATGTTTCGTTTTTTGGTGAGTAAAATCACGATGATTGAATATTTTTATACTATGCTTCAAGAATACATTTAGAAATACACATTCTGGTGGCTTTGGTGTGCGCTAATGTATACATTTTCTGTCTTCAGCAGGTGGACAGGAGACGTGTGAAAGCGGCGACGTAATCTAGATGAAAATCACTAGTGCTGTGCACCTAGCATTCTTCACACCAGATTTATCTACGTATAGTGGAGGACTGAGTGTATATTTCGTTGTATGAAAGTTTTGGCTCGATGTTGCTTTACATTCTATTTTTAAAATACAGATGAATAATACACATGCTGGAGCCTTCGGAGTGCGGTAATGCATGCATTTTCTTTCGTTACCAGCTTCACAAGGGATATGAGGGAGCGGCGACATAATCTAGAAGTAAACCGCAAGTGCTGTGCAAATAGCATTCTTCACACCGAATGTATCTACGTACAGTGGTTGACTGCGTGGATGTTTCGTTTTTTGGTGAGTAAAATCACGATGATTGAATATTTTTATACTATGCTTCAAGAATACATTTAGAACTACACATTCTGGTGGCTTTGGTGTGCGCTAATGTATACATTTTCTGCCGTTAGCAGGTGGACAGGAGACGTGTTAGAGCGGCGACGTAATCTAGATGAAATTAGCTAGTGCTGTGCACATAGCATTCTTCATACCGGATTTATCTACGTTCAGTGGAGGACTTAGGGGATTTTTCGTTGTATGAAAGTTTGGGCTCAATGTTGCTTTATATTCTATTTTCAGAATACAGATGAATAATACACATGCTGGAGCCTTCGGAGTGGGGTAATCCGTGCATTTTCTTTCGTTACCAGGTTCACAAGGGATGTGAGGGAGCGGCGATATAATCTTGAAGAAAACCGCTAGTGCTGTGCGCATAGCATTCTTCACACCGAATGTATCTACGTACAGTGGTTGACTGCGTGGATGTTTCGTTTTTTGGTGCGTAAAATCACGATGTTTAAATATTTTTATACTATGCTTCAAGAATACATTTAGAAATATATATTCTGGTAGCTTTCGTGTGCGCTAATGTATACATTTTCTGTCTTCAGCAGGTGGACAGGGGACGTGTGAAAGCGGCGACGTAATCTAGATGAAAATCGCTAGTGCTGTGCACATAGCATTCTTCACACCAGATTTATCTACGTACAGTGGAGGACTGAGTGGATATTTCGTTGTATGAAAGTTTTGGCTCGATGTTGCTTTATATTCTATTTTAAGAATACAGATGAATAATACACATGCTGGAGCCTTCGGAGTGCGGTAATGCATGCATTTTCTATCGTTACCAGGTTCACAAGGGATGTGAGGGAGCGGCGACATAATCTAGAAGAAAACCGCTAGTGCTGTGCACTTAGCATTATTCACACCGAATGTATCTACATACAGTGGTTGACTGCGTGGATGTTTCGTTTTTTGGTGAGTAAAATCTCGATGTTTAAATATTTTTATATTATTCTTCAAGAATACATTTAGAAATACACATTCTGGTGGCATTGGTGTGCGCTAATGTATACATTTTCTGTCTTCAGCAGGTGGACAGGAGACGTGTGAAAGCGGCGACGTAATCTAGATGAAAATCACTAGTGCTGTGCACCTAGCATTCTTCACACCAGATTTATCTACGTATAGTGGAGGACTGAGTGGATATTTCGTTGTATGAAAGTTTTGGCTCGATGTTGCTTTATATTCTATTTTAAGAACACAGATGAATAACACACATGCTGGAGCCTTCGGAGTGCGGTAATGCATGCATTTTCTTTCGTTACCAGGTTCACAAGGGATGTGAGGGAGCGGCGATATAATCTAGAAGAAAACCGCTAGTGCTGTGCGCATAGCAATCTTCACACTGTATGTATCTACATACAGTGGTTGACTGCGTGGATGTTTCGTTTTTTGGTGAGTAAAATCACGATGTTTAAATATTTTTACACTATGCTTCAATAATACATTTAGAAATACACATTCTGGTGGCTTTGGTGTGCGCTAATGTATACATTTTCTGTCTTCTGCAGTTGGACAGGGGACGTGTGAAAGCGGCGACGTAATCTAGATGAAAATCGCTAGTGCTGTGCACATAGCATTCTTCACACCAGATTTATCTACGTACAGTGGAGGACTGAGTGGATATTTCGTTGTATGAAAGTTTTGGCTCGATGTTGCTTTATATTCTATTTTAAGAATACAGATGAATAGTACACATGCTGGAGCCTTCGCAGTGCGGTAATGCATGCATTTTCTTTCGTTACCAGGTTCACAAGGGATGTGAGGGAGCGGCGACATAATCTAGAAGAAAACCGCTAGTGCTGTGCACATAGCATTATTCACACCGAATGTATCTACATACAGTGGTTGACTGCGTGGATGTTCCGTTTTTTGGAGAGTAAAATCTCGATGTTTAAATATTTTTATATTATTCTTCAAGAATACATTTAGAAAAACACATTCTGGGGGCATTGGTGTGCGCTAATGTATACATTTTCTGTCTTTAGCAGGTGGACAGGAGACGTGTGAAAGCGGCGACGTAATCTAGATGAAAATCGCTAGTGCTGTGCACATACCATTCTTCACACCAGATTTATCTACGTACAGTGGAGGACTGAGTGGATATTTCGTTGTATGAAAGTATTATCTCGATGTTGCTTTATATTCTATTTTAAGAATACAGATGATTAATACACATGCTGGAGCCTTCGGAGTGCGGTAATGCATGCATTCTCTTTCGTTACCAGGTTCACAAGGGATGTGAGGGAGCGGCGACATAATCTAGAAGAGAACCGCTAGTGCTGTGCTCATAGCATTCTTGACACCGAATGTATCTACGTACAGTGGTTGACTGCGTGGATGTTTCGTTTTTTGGTGAGTATAATCTCGAAGTTTAAATATTTTTATATTATTCTTCAAGAATACATTTAGAAATACACATTCTGGTGGCATTGGTGTGCGCTAATGTATACATTTTCTGTCGTTAGCAGGTGGACAGGAGACGTGTGAAAGCGGCGACGTAATCTAGATGAAAATCGCTAGTGCTGTGCACATAGCATTCTTCATACCAGATTTATCTACTTACAGTGGAGGACTGAGTGGATATTTCGTTGTATGAATGTTTTGGCCCGATATTGCTTTATATTCTATTTTGAGAATACAGATGAATAATACACATGCTGGAGCCTTCGGAGTGCGGTAATGCATGCATTTTCTTTCGTAACCGGGGTTCACAAGGGATGTGAGGGAGCGGCGACATAATCTAGAAGAAAACCGCTAGTGCTGTGCACATAGCATTCTTCCCACCGAATGTATCTACGTACAGTGGTTGACTGCGTGAATGTTTCGTTTTTTGGTGAGTAAAATCACGATGTTTAAATATTTTTATACTATGCTTCAAGAATACATTTAGAAATACACTTTCTGGTGGCTTTGGTGTGCGCTGATGTATACATTTTCTGTCGTTAGCAGGTGGACAGGAGACGTGTGAAAGCGGCGACGTAATCTAGATGAAAATCGCTAGTGCTGTGCACATAGTATTCTTCACACCAGATTTATCTACGTACAGTGGTGGACTGAGTGGATATTTCGTTGTATAAAAGTTTTGGCTCGGTGTTGCTTTATATTCTATTTTAAGAATAGAGATGAATAATACACATGCTGGAGCCTTCGGAGTGCGGTAATGCATGCATTTTCTTTCGTTACCAGGTTCACAAGGGATGTGAGGGAGCGGCGACATAACCTAGAAGAAAACCGCTAGTGCTGTGCTCATAGCATTCTTGACACCGAATGTATCTACGTACAGTGGTTGACTGCGTGGATGTTTCGTTTTTTGGTGAGTATAATCTCGAAGTTTAAATATTTTTATATTATTCTTCAAGAATACATTTAGAAATACACATTCTGGTGGCATTGGTGTGCGCTAATGTATACATTTTCTGTCGTTAGCAGGTGGACAGGAGACGTGTGAAAGCGGCGACGTAATCTAGATGAAAATCGCTAGTGCTGTGCACATAGCATTCTTCATACCAGATTTATCTACTTACAGTGGAGGACTGAGTGGATATTTCGTTGTATGAATGTTTTGGCCCGATATTGCTTTATATTCTATTTTAAGAATACAGATGAATAATACACATGCTGGAGCCTTCGGAGTGCGGTAATGCATGCATTTTCTTTCGTAACCGGGGTTCACAAGGGATGTGAGGGAGCGGCGACATAATCTAGAAGAAAACCGCTAGTGCTGTGCACATAGCATTCTTCCCACCGAATGTATCTACGTACAGTGGTTGACTGCGTGAATGTTTCGTTTTTTGGTGAGTAAAATCACGATGTTTAAATATTTTTATACTATGCTTCAAGAATACATTTAGAAATACACATTCTGGTGGCATTGGTGTGCGCTAATGTATACATTTTCTGTTGCTTGCAGACGGACAGGTGACGTGTGAAAGCGGCGACGTAATCTAGATGAAAATCGCTAGTGCTGTGCACATAGCATTCTTCACACCAGATTTATCTACGTACAGTGGAGGACTGAGTGGATATTTCGTTGTATGGAAGTTTTGGCGCGATGTTGCTTTATATTCTTTTTGAAGAATACAGATGAATAATACACATGCTGGAGCCTTCGGAGTGCGGTAATGCATGCATTTTCTTTCGTTACCAGGTTCACAAGGGATGTGAAGGAGCGGCGACATAATCTAGAAGAAAACCGCTAGTGCTGTGCACATAGCATTCTTCACACCGAATGTATCTACGTACAGTGGTTGACTGCATGGATGTTTCGTTTTTTGGTGAATAAAATCACGATGTTTAAATATTTTTATACTATGCTTCAAGAATACATTTAGAAATACACATTCTGGTGGATTTGGTGTGCGCTAATTTATACTTTTTCTGTCGTTAGCAGGTGGACAGGAGACATGTGAAAGCGGCGACGTAATCTAGATGAAAATCGCTAGTGCTGTGCACATAGCATTCTTCACACCAGATTTATCTACGTACAGTGGAGGACTGAGTGGATATTTCGTTGTGTGAAAGTTTTGGCTCGATGTTGTTTTATATTCTATTTTTAGAGTACAGATGAATAATACACATGCTGTAGCCTTCGGAGAGCGATAATGCATCCATTTTCTTTCGTTACCAGGTTCACAAGTGATTTGAGGGAGCGGCGACATAATCTAGAAGAAAACCGCTAGTGCTGTGCACATAGCATTCTTCACACCGAATGTATCTACGTACAGTGGTTGACTGCGTGGATGTTTCGTTTTTTGGTGAGTAAAATCTCGATGTTTAAATATTTTTATATTATTCTTCAAGAATACGGTTAGAAATACACATTCTGGTGGCATTGGTGTGCGCTAATGTATACATTTTCTGTCGTTTGCAGACGGACAGGAGACGTGTGAAAGCGGCGATGTAATCTAGATGAAAATCGCTAGTGCTGTGCACATAGCATTCTTCACACCAGATTTATCTACGTACAGTGGAGGACTGAGTGGATATTTCGTTGTATGAAAGTTTTGGCCCGGTGTTGCTTTATATTCTATTTTATGAATACAGATGAATAATACACATGCTGGAGCCTTCGGAGTGCGGTAATGCATGCATTTTCTTTCGTCACCAGGTTCACAAGGGATGTGGGGGAGCGGCGACATAATCTAGAAGAAAACCGCTAGTGCTGTACACATAGCATTCTTCACACCGAATGTATCTACGTACAGTGGTTGAATGCGTGGATGTTTCGTTTTTTGGTGAACAAAATCTCGATGTTTAAATATTTTTATATTATTCTTCAAGATTACGTTTAGAAATATACATTCTGGTGGCTTTGGTGTGCGCTAATGTATACATTTTCTGTCGTTTGCAGACGGACAGGAGACGTGTGAAAGCGACGACGTAATCTAGATGAAAATCGCTAGTGCTGTGCACATAGCATTCTTCACACCAGATGTATCTACGTACAGTGGTTGACTGCGTGGATGTTTCGTTTTTTGGTGATTAAAATCACGATGTTTAAATAGCTTTATACTATGCTTCAAGAGTACATTTAGAAATACACATTCTGGTGGATTTGGTGTGCGCTAATGTATACATTTTCTGTCGTTAGCAGGTGGACAGGAGACGTGTGAAAGCGGCGACGTAATCCAGATGAAAATCGCTAGTGCTGTGCACATAGCATTCTTCACACCAGATTTATCTACGTACAGTGGAGGACTGAGTGGATATTTCGTTGTATGAATGATTTGGCTCGATGATGTTTTATATTCTATTTTAAGAATGCAGGAGAATAATACACATGCTGGCGCCTTCGGAGAGCGGTAATGCATGCATTTTCTTTCGTTACCAGGTTCACAAGGGATGTGAGGGAGCGGCGACATAATCTAGAAGAAAACCGCTAGTGCTGTGCACATAGCATTTTTCACACCGAATGTATCTACGTACAGTGGTTGACTGCGTGGATGTTTCGTTTTTTGGTGAGTAAAATGACGATGTTTAAATATTTTTATACTATGATTCAAGAATACAATTAGAAATACACATTCTGGTGGCTTTGGTGTGCGCTAATGTATACATTTTCTGTCGTTAGCAGGTCGACAGGAGACGTGTGAAAGCGGCGACGTAATCTAGATGAAAATCGCTAGTGCTGTGCACATAGCTTTCTTCACACCAGATTTATCTACGTACATTGGAGGACTGAGTGGATATTTGGTTGTATGAAAGTTTTGGCTCGAAGTTGCTTTATACTCTATTTTAAGAATACAGATGAATAATACACATGCTGGAGCCTTCGGAGTGCGGTAATGCATCCATTTTCTTTCGTTACCAGGTTCACAAGAGATGTGAGGGAGCGGCGGCATAATCTAGAGGAAAACCGCTAGTGCTGTGCACATAGTATTCTTCCCACCGAATGTATCTACGTACAGTGGTTGACTGCGTGGATGTTTCGTTTTTTGGTGAGTAAAATCACCATGTTTAAATATTTTTATACTATGCTTCAAGAATACATTTAGAAATACACATTCTGGTGGCTTTGGTGTGCGCTAATGTATACATTTTCTGTTGTTAGCAGGTGGACAGGAGAGGTGTGAAAGCGGCGACGCAATCTAGATGAAAATCGCTAGTGCTGTGCACATAGCATTCTTCACACCAGACTTATCTACGTACAGTGGAGGACTGAGTGGATTTTTCGTTGTATGAGAGTTTGGGCTCGATGTTGCTTTATATTCTATTTTAAGAATACAGATGAATAATACATATGCTGGAGCCTTCGGAGTGCGGTAATGCATGCATTTTCTTTCGTTACCAGGTTCACAAGGGATGTGAGGGAGCGGCGACATAATCTACAAGAAAACCGCTAGTGCTGTGCACATAGCATTCTTCACACCGAATGTATCTACGTATAGTGGATGACTGCCTGGATGTTCCGTTTTTTGGTGAATAAGATCTCGATGTATAAATATTTTATACTATGCTATAAGAATACATTTAGAAATACACATTCTGGTGGCATTGGTGTGCGCTAATGTATACATTTTCTGTCGTTAGCAGGTGGACAGGAGACGTGTGAAAGCGGCGACGTAATCTAGATGAAAATCGCTAGTGCTGTGCACATAGCATTCTTCACACCAGATATATCTACGTACAGTGGAGGACTGAAGGGATATTTCGTTGTATGAAAGTTTTGGCTCGATGTTGCTTTATATTCTATTTTAAGAATACAGATGAATAATACACATGCTGGAGCCTTCGGAGTGCGGTAATGCATGCATTTTCTTTCGTGACCAGGTTCACAAGTGATGTGAGGGAGCGGCGACATAATCTAGAAGAAAACCTCTAGTGGTGTGCACATAGCATTCTTCATACCGAATGTATCTACGTACACTGGTTGACTGGGTGGATGTTTCGTTTTTTGGTGAGTAAAATCACGATGTTTAAATATTTTTATACAATGCTTCAAGAATACATTTAGAAATCCACATTCTGGTGGCTTTGGTGAGCGCTAATGTATACATTTTCCGTCGTTAGCAGGTGGACAGGGGACGTGTTAGAGCGGCGACGTAATCTAGATGAAAATCGCTAGTGCTGTGCACATAGCATTCTTCACACCGGATTTATCTACGTACAGTGGAGGACTGAGTGGATTTTTCGTTGTATGAAAGTTTGGGCTCGATGTTGCTTTATATTCTATTTTAAGAATACAGATGAATAATACACATGCTGGAGCCTTCGGAGTGTGGTAATGCATGCATTTTCTTTCGTTACCAGATTCTCAAAGGATGTGAGGGAGCGGCGACATAATCTAGAAGAAAACCGCTAGTGCTGTGCACATAGCATTCTTCACACCGAATGTATCTACGTACAGTGGTTGACTGCGTGGATGTTTCGCTTTTTGGTGAGTAAAATCACGATGTTTAAATATTTTTATATTATTCTTCAAGAATACATTTAGAAATACACATTCTTGTGGCATTGGTGTGCGCGAATGTATACATTTTCTGTCGTTAGCAGGTGGACAGGAGACGTGTGAAAGCGGCGACGTAATCTAGATGAAAATCGCTAGTGCTGTGCACATAGCATTCTTCACACCAGATTTATCTACGTACAGTGGAGGACTCAGTGGATATATCGTTGTATGAAAGTTTTGGCTCGATGTTGCTTTATGTTCTATTTTAGGAATACAAATGAATAATACACATGCTGGAGCCTTCGGAGTGCGGTAATGCATGCATTTTCTTTCGTTACCGGGTTCACAAGGGATGTGAGGGAGCGGCGACATAATCTAGAAGAAAACCGCTAGTGCTGTGCACATAGCATTCTTCACACCGAATGTATCTACGTACAGTGGTTGACTGCGTGGATGTTTCTTTTTTTGGTGAGTAAAATCACGATGTTTAAATATTTTTATATTATTCTTCCAGAATACATTTAGAAATACACATTCTGGTGGCATTGGTGTGCGCGAATGTATTCATTTTCTGTCGTTAGCAGGTGAGCAGGAGACGTGTGAAAGCGGCGACGTAATCTAGATGAAAATCGCTAGTGCTGTGCACATAGCATTCTTCACACCAGATTTATCTACGTACAGTGGAGGACTCAGTGGATATTTCGTTGTATGAAAGTTTTAGCTCGATGTTGCTTTATATTCTATTTTAAGAATACAGATTAATAATACACATGCTGGAGCCTTCGGAGTGCGGTAATGCATGCATTTTATTTCGTTACCAGGTTCACAAGGGATGTGAGGGAGCGGTGACATAATCTAGAAGAAAACCGCTAGTGCTGTGCACATAGCATTCTTCACACTGAATGTATCTACGTACAGTGGTTGACTGCGTGGATATTTCGTTTTTGGTGAGTAAAATCGCGATGTTTAAATATTTTTATACTATGCTTCAAGAATACATTTAGAAATACACATTCTGGTGGCTTTGGTGTGCGCTAATGTATACATTTTGTGTCGTTAGCAGGTGGACAGGAGACGTGTTAGAGCGGCGACGTAATCTAGATGAAAATAGCTAGTGCTGTGCACATAGCATTCTTCACACCGGATTTATCTACGTACAGTGGAGGACTGAGTGGATTTTTCGTTGTATGAAAGTTTGGGCTCGATGTTGCAGTATACAGGGTGATTCAAAAAGAATACCACAACTTTAGGAATTTAAAGCTCTGCAACGACAAAAGGCAGTGCTAAGCACCATCTGTCGGCGAATTGAGGGAGCTATAAAGTTTCATTTAGTTGTAAATTTGTTCGCTTGTGGCGCTGTTGACTAGGCGTCAGCGTCAGTTGATGCAAGAGATGGCGACCGCTCAACAGAAAGTTTTTGTATGATAGGAGGTGTATTAAACGTTGGTATAAACAGTTTACAGAGAATGGGTGTTTGTGCAAAGGGAAAAGTTCTGGACGGCCGAGAACGAGGGATGAAAGTGTAGCACGCATCCAGCAAGCATCTGTTCGCAGCCCAGGAAAATCGACTCGCAGAGCTAGCAGAGAGCTGCAAATTCCACAATCAACTGTATGGAGAGTCCTACTAAAAAGGTTAGTTATCAAACCGTATCGTCTGAAATTGGTTCAAGCACTGTCTGCAGCTGATAAGATTAAAAGAATCGATTTCAGTGATTCTATCCTTGCTCAAATGGAAACAGATGAATCTTTTCTGTACCTTTTCAGCCAATAAAGTTTTTGGTCCTTTTTTTTCGAAGGTGCTACTGTAACTGGACTACAGTATCTGGAGATGTTAGCGAATTGGCTGTTCCCTCAGCTCGAACAAGAAGCGCAACAATTCATATTTGAGCAGGATGGAGAGCCACCACATTGGCACTTATCTGTCCGTCACTACCTGAACGTCAACTACGAGAGGCGATGGATCGGCCGCCAGGCAGCCCGCGACAGAGCACTTCATCACTGGCCTCCAAGAAGCCCTGATCTTACCCACTGCGATTTTTTCTTATGGGGGTATGTTAAGGATATGGTGTTTCTGCCACCTCTCCCAGCCACCATTGATGATTTGCAAAGAGAAATAACAGCAGCTATCCAAACTGTTACGCCTGATATGCTACAGAGAGTGTGGAACGAGTTGGAGTATCAGGTTAATATTGCTCGAGTGTCTGGAGGGGGCCATATTGAACATCTCTGAACTTGTTTTTGAGTGAAAAGAAACCTTTTTAAATACTCTTTGTAATGATGTATAACAGAAGGTTATATTATGTTTCTTTCATTAAATACACATATTTAAAGATGTGGTATCCTTTTTGAATCTCCCTGTATTCTATTTTAAGAATACAGATGAATAATACACATACTGTAGCCTTCGGAGTGCGCTAATGTATGCATTTTCTTTCGTTACCAGGTTCACAAGAGATGTGTGGGACCGGCGACATAATCTACAAGAAAATCGCTAGTGCTGTGCTCATAGCATTCTTCACACCGAATATATCTACGTACAGTAGATGACTGCGTGGTTGTTTCGATTTTTGCTGAGCAAAATCTCGACGTTTAAATATTTTTATATTATGCTTCAAGAGTACATTTAGAAATGCACATTCTGGTGGCTTCGGTGTAAACTAATGTATACATTTTCTGTCGTTAGCAGGTGGACAGGAGACGCGTGAGAGCGGCGACGTAATCTGGATGAAAATCGCTAGTGCTGTGCACATAGCATTCTTCACACCGGATTTATCTACGTACAGTGGAGGACTGAGTGGATATTTCGTTGTATGAAAATTTGACCCGATGTTGCATTATATTCTATTTTAAGAATACAGATGAATAATACACATACTGGAGCCTTCGGTGTGCACTAATGTATGCCGGCCGAAGTGGCCGTGCGGTTAAAGGCGCTGCATTCTGGAACCGCAAGGCAGCTACGGTCGCAGGTTCGATTCCTGCCTCGTGCATGGATGTTTGTGATGTCCTTAGGTTAGTTAGGTTTAACTAGTTCTAAGTTATAGGGGACTAATGACCTCAGCAGTTGAGTCCCATAGTGCTCACAGCCATTTAAACCATTTTTTTTTGCGCTAATGTATGCATTTTCCTTCGTTATCAGGTTCACAAGAGATGTGTGGGAGCGGCGACATAATCTAGAAGAAAACCGCTAGTGCTGTGCACATAGCATTCTTCACACCGAATGTATCCACGTACAATGGTTGACTGCGTGGATGCTTATTTTTGAGGTGAGTAAAATCTTGATTTTTAAATATTTTTATATTATGCTTCAAGAATACATTTCGAAATACACATTCTGGTGGCTTTGGTGTGAACTAATGTAAACATTTTCTGTCGTTAGCAGGTGGACTGGAGACGTGTGAGTGCGGCGACGTAATCTAGATGAAAATCGCTAGTGCTGTGCACATAGCATTCTTCACATCGGAATTATCTACGTACAGTGGAGGTCTGAGTGGATATTTCGTTTTATGAAACTTTGTGCTCGATGTTGCATTATATCCTATTTAACGAATACAGTTGAATAATACACATAATGGAGCCTTCGGAGTGCGCTAATTTATGCATTTTCTTTCGTTACCAGGTTCACAAGCGATATGTGGGAGCGGCGACATAATCCAGAAGAAAACCGCTAGTGCTGTGCACGCAGTATTATTCACACCGAATGTATCTACGTACTGTGGACGACTTCGTGGATGTTCCGTTTTTTGGTGAGCAAAATCTCGATGTTTAAATATTTTTATATTACGCTTCAAGAATAGATTTATTAATAAACATTCTGGTGGCTTTGGTGTGAGCTAATGTATACATTTTCTGTCGTTAGCAGGTGGACAGGAGACGTGTGAGTGCGGCGACGTAATCTAGATGAAAATCGCTAGTGCTATGCACTTAGCATTCTTCACACCGGATTTATCTACGTACAGTGTAGGACGGAATGGATATTTCGTTGTAAGGAAGTTTGGGGTCGATGTTGCATTATATTCTATTTTAAGAATACAGATGAATAATACACATACTGGAGACTTCGGAGTGCGCAAATGTGTGCATTTTCTTTCGTTACCGGGTCCACAAGAGATGTGTGGGAGCGGCGACATAATCTAGAAGAAAACCGCTAGTGCTGTGCACATAGAATTCTTCACACCGAATGTATCTACGTACAGTAGATGACTGCGTGGATGTTTTGTTTTTTGGTGAGCAAAATTTCGATGTTTAAATATATTTATATTAAGCTTCAAGAGTACATTTAGAAATACACATTCTGGTGGCTTTGGTGTGCGCTAAAGTATTCAATTCCTCTCGCCAGCAAGTGGACAGGAGACGTGTGAGAGCAGCGACGTAATCTAGATGAAAATCGCTAGTGCTGTGCACATATCGTTTTCACACCGGATATATCTACGTACAGTAGAGGACTGAGTGGATATTTCGATGTATAAAAGTTTGGGCTCGATGTTGCATTACATTCTATCTTTAGAATACCGATAAATAATACACATACTGGAGCCTTCGGAGTGCGCTAATGTATGCATTTTCTTTCGTTACCAGGTTCACAAGAGATGTATGGGACCGGCGACATAATCTAGAAGAAAACCTCTAGTGCTGTGCTCATAGCATTCTTCACACCGAGTGTATCTACCTACAGTATATGACTGCCTGGATGTTTCGTTTTTAGGTGAGTAAAATCTCGATGTTTAAATATTTTTATATTATGCTTCACGAATACGTTTAGAAATACACATTCTGGTCGCTTTGGTGTGCGCTAATGTATTCATTTTCTGTCGTTAGCAGGTGGATATAAGACGTGTGACAGCGGCGACGTAATCTAGAAGAAAATCACTAGTGCTATGCACATAGCATTCTTCACACCGGATTTATCTACGTACAGTGGAGGACTGAGTGGATATTTCGTTGTATGGAATTTTGGGGACGATGTTGCATTATATTCTATTTTAAGAATACTGATGAATAATACACATACTGGAGCCTTCGGAGTGCGCAAATGTATGCATTTTCTTTCGTTACCAGGTTCACAAGAGATTTGTGGGAGCGGCGACATAATCTAGAAGAAAACCGCTAGTGCTGTACACATAGCATTATTCACAACGCAAAGTATCTACGTGCAGTGGTTGACTGCGTGGGTGTTTCGCTTTTTGGTGAGTAAAATCTCGATGTTTAGATATTTTTATGTTATGCTTCAAGAGTACATTTGGAAATACACATTCTGGTGGCTTTTGTTTGCGCTAATGTATACATTTTCTGTCGTTAGCAGGTGGACAATAGACGTGTGAGAGCGGCGACGTAATCTAGATGAACATCGCTAGTGCTGTGCACATAGCATTCTTCACACCGGATTTATCTACGTACAGTGGAGGACTGAGTGGATATTTCGTTGTATTAAGGTTTGGGCTCGATATTGCATTATATTCAATTTTAAGCATACAGATGATTAATACACATTCTGGAGCCTTTTGGAGTGCGGTAATGCATGCATTTTCTTTCGTTACCAGGTTCACAAGGGATGTGAGGGAGCGGCGACATAATCTAGAAGAAAACCGCTAGTGCTGTGCACATAGCATTCTTCACACCGAATATATCTACGTACAGTGTTTGACTGCGAGGATGTTTCGTTTTTTGGTGACTAAAATCTCGATGTTTAAATATTTTTATATTATTCTTCAAGAATACATTTAGAAATACACATTCTGGTGGCTTTGGTGTGCGCTAATGTAAACATTTTCTGTCTTTAGCAGGTGGACAGGAGACGTGTGAAAGCGGCAACGTAATCTAGATGAAAATCGCTAGTGCTGTGCACATAGCATTCCTCACACCAGATTTATCTACGTACAGTGGAGGACTGAGTGGATATTTCGTTGTATGACAGTTTTTCCTGGATGTTGCATTATATTCTATTTTAACAATACAGATGAATAATACGCATGCTGGAGCCTTCGGAGTGCGGTAAAGTATGCATTTTCTTTCGTTACCAGGTTCACAAGCGGTGTGTGGGAGCAGCGACATAAACTAACAGAAAACCGCTAGTGCTGTGCACATAGCATTCTCACACCGAATGTATCTACGTACAGTGGACGACTGCGTGGATGTTTCGTTTTTTGGTGAATAAAATCACGATGTTTAAATATTTTTATACTATGCCTCAAGAATACTTTTGGAAATACACATTCTGGTGGCTTTGGTGTGCGCTAATGTATACATTTTCTGTCGTTAGGAGGTGGACAGGAGACGTGTGAGAGCGGCGGTGTAATCTAGATGAAAATAGCTAGTGCTGTGCACATAGCATTCTTCACACCGGATTTATCTACGTACAGTGGCGGACTGAGTGGATTTTTCGTTCTATGAGACTTTGGGCTCGATGTTGCATTAGACAGGGTGATTCAAAAAGATTACCACAACTTTAGGAATTTAAAACTCTGCAACGACAAAAGGCAGAGCTAAGCACCTTCTGTCGGCGAATTAATCGAGCTATAAAGTTTCATTTAGTTGTAAATTTGTTCGCTTGAGGCGCTGTTGACTAGGCGTCAGCGTCAGTTGATGCTAAGTTGGCGACCGCCCAACAGAAAGCTTTTTGTGTGATAGGAGGTGTATTAAACGTTGGTATAAACAGTTTACAGAGAATGGGTGTTTGTGCAAAGGGAAAAGTTCTGGACGGCCGAGAACGAGGGATGAAAATGTAGCACGCATCCAGCAGGCATCTGTTCGCAACCCAGGAAAATCGACTCGCAGAGCTAGCAGAGAGCTGCAAATTCCACAATCAACTGTATGGAGAGTCCTACGAAAAAGGTTAGTTATGAAACCTTATCGTCTGAAATTGGTTCAAGCACTGTCTGCAGCTGATAAGATTAAAAGAATCGATTTCTGTGATTCTATCCTTGCTCAAATGGAAACAGATGAATCTTTCGCTTCAAAGATTGTGTTTAGTGATGAAGCAACTTTCCACACAAACGGGAAAGTCAACCGTCACAATGTCTGTATATGGGGCACTGGGAATTTCGGGAAACAACTCAGTATGAACGTGACTCGCCTAAGGTGAACGTTTTCTGTGCCATTTCATTCAATAAAGCTTTTGGTCCTTTTTTCTTCGAAGGTGCTACTGTAACTGGACTACAGTATCTGGAGATGTTAGAGAATTGGCTGTTCCCTCAGCTCGAACAAGAAGCACAACAATTCATATTTCAGCAGGATGGAGAGCCACCACATTGGCACTTATCTGTCCGTCACTACCTGAACGTCAACTACGAGAGGCGATGGATCGGCCGCCAGGCAGCCCGCGACAGAGCACTTCATCACTGGCCTCCAAGAAGCCCTGATCTTACCACCTGCGATTTTTTCTTATGAGGGTATGTTAAGGATATGGTGTTTCGGCCACCTCTCCCAGCCACCATTGATGATTTGCAACGAGAAATAACAGAAGCTATCCAAACTGTTACGCCTGATATGCTACAGAGAGTGTGGAACGAGTTGGAGTATCGGGTTGATATTGCTCGAGTGTCTGGAGGGGGCCATATTGAACATCTCTGAACTTGTTTTTGAGTGAAAAAAAAACCTTTTTAAATACTCTTTGTAATGATGTATAACAAAAGGTTATATTATGTTTCTTTCATTAAATACACATATTTAAAGATGTGGTATCCTTTTTGAATCACCCTGTATTCTATTTTAAGAATACAGATGAATAATACACATACTGTAGCCTTCGGAGTGCGCTAATGTATGCTTTTTCTTTCGTTACCAGGTTCACAAGAGATGTGTGGGACCGGCGACATAATCTAGAAGAAATTTGCTAGTGCTGTGCTCATAGCATTCTTCACACCGAATATATCTACGTACAGTAGATGACTGCGTGGATGTTTCGATTTTTGCTGAGTAAAATCTCGATGTTTAAATATTTTTATAGTATGCTTCAAGAGTACATTTAGAAATACTCATTCTGGTGGCTTTGGTGTGCGCTATTGTATACATTTTCTGTCGTTAGCAGGTGGACAGGAGACGCGTGAGAGCGGCGACGTAATCTAGATGAAAATCGCTAGTGCTGTGCACATAGCATCCTTCACACCAGATTTATCTACATACAGTGGAGGACTGAGTGGATATTTCGTTGTATGAAAGTTTGGGCTCGATGTTGCATTATATTCTATTTATAAGAATACAGACGAATAATACACATACTGGAGCCTTCGGAGTGCTCTAAGGTATGTATTTTCTTTCGTTACCAGGTTCACAAGAGATGTGTGGGAGCGCCGACATAATCTAGAAGAAAACCGCTAGTGCTGTGCACATAGCATTCTCCACACCGAATGTATCTACGTACAGTGGATGACTGCGTGGATGTTTCGTATTTTGGTGAGTAAAATCTCGATGTTTAAATATTTTTATATTATGCTTCAAAAATACATTTAGAAATACACATTCTGGTGGCTTTGGTGTGCGCTAATGTATACATTTTCTGTCGTTAGCAGGTGGACAGGAGACGTGTGAGAGCGGGGACGTAATCTAGATGAAAATCGCTAGTGCATTGCACATAGCATTCTTCACACCGGTTTTATCTACGTACAGCCGAGGACTGAGTGGATATTTTGTTGTATGAATGTTTGGGCTCGATGTTCCATTATATTCCATTTTATAATACAGATGAATAATACACATACTGGAGCCTTCGGGGTGCGCTAATGTATGCATTTTCTTTCGGTACCAGGTTCACAAGAGATGTGTGGGAGCGGCGACATATTCTAGAAGAAAACCGCTAGTGCTGTGCACAAAGCACTCTTCACACCGAATGTATCTACATACAGTGGTTGACTGCGTGGGTGTTTCGTTTTTCGTTGAGTAAAATCTCGTTGTTTAAATATTTTCCTATTATGCTTCATGAATACATTTAGAAATACACATTATTGTGGCTTTGGTGTACGCTAATGTATACATTTTCTGTCGTCAGCGTGTGGACTGTAGATGTGTGAGAGCGGCGACGTAATCTAGATGAAAATCGCTAGTGCTGTGCACATAGCATTATTCACACCGGATTTATCTACGTACAGTGGAGGACTGAGTGGATATTTCGTTGTATGAAAGTTTGGGCTCGATGTTGCATTATATTCTACTTTAAGAATACAGATGAATAATACACATACTGGAGCCTTCAGAGTGCGCTAATGTATGCATTTTCGTTCGTTACCAGGTTCAGAAGAGATGTGTGGGAGCGGCGACAGAAGCTAGAAGAAAACCGCTGGTGCTGTGCACATAGCATTCTCCACACCGAATGTATCTACGTACAGTGGATGACTGCATGGATGTTTCGTTTTTTGGTGAGTACAATCACGATGTTTACATATTTTTATATTATGCTTCAAGAATACATTTAGAATTACACATTCTGGTGGCTTTGGTGTGCGCTAGTGTATACATTTTCTGTCGTTAGCAGGTGGACAGGAGACGTGTGAGAGCGGCGACGTAATCTAGATGAAAATAGCTAGTGATGTGCACATAGCATTTTTCTTACCGGATTTATCTACGTACAGTGGAGGATTGGGTGGATATTTCGTTGTATGAAAGTTTGGGCTCGATGTTGCATTATACAGGGTGATTTAAAAAGAATACCACAACTTTAGGAATTTAAAACTCATCAACGACAAAAGGCAGAACTAAGCACCATCTGTCGTCGAATTAAGGGAGCTATAAAGTTTCATTTAGTTGTAAATTTGTTCGCTTGAGGCGCTGTTGACTAGGCGTCATCGCCAGTTGATGCTAAGATGGCGACCGCTCAACAGAAAGCTTTTTGTGTGATAGGTGGTGTATTAAACGTTGGTATAAACAGTTTACAGAGAATGGGCGTTTGTGCAAAGGGAAAAGTTCTGGACGGCCGAGAACAAGGGATGAAAATGTAGCACGTATCCAGCAGGCATCTGTTCGCAGCCCAGGAAAATCGACTCGCAGAGCTAGCAGAGAGCTGCAAATTCCACAATCAACTGTATGGAGAGTCCTACGAAAAAGGTTAGTTATGAAACCTTATCGTCTGAAATTGGTTCAAGCACTGTCTGCAGCTGATAAGATTAAAAGAATCGATTTCTGTGATTCTATCCTTGCTCAAATGGAAACAGATGAATCTTTCGTTTCAAAGATTGTGTTTAGTGATGAAGCAACTTTCCACACAAACGGGAAAGACAACCGTCACAATGGCTGTATATGGGGCACTGAGAATCCGCGGGAAACAACTCAGTATGAACGTGACTCGCCTGAGGTGAACGTTTTCTGTGCCATTTCAGCCAATAAAGTTGTTGGTCCTTTTTTCTTCGAAGGTTCTACTGTAATTGGACTACAGTATCTGGAGATGTTAGAGAATTGGCTGTTCCCTCAGCTCGAACAAGAAGCACAACAATTCATATTTCAGCAGGATGGAGCGCCACCACATTGGCACTAATCTGTCCGTCACTACCTGAACGTCAACTACGAGAGGCGATGGATCGGCCGCCAGGCAGCCCGCGACAGAGCACTTCATCACTGGCCTCCAAGAAGCCCTGATCTTACCCCCTGCGATTTTTTCTTTTCAGGGAATGTTAAGAATATGGTGTTTCGGCCACCTCTCCCAGCCACCATTGACGATTTGCAACGAGAAATAACAGCAGCTATCCAAACTGTTACGCCTGATATGCTACAGAGAGTGTGGAACGAGTTGGAGTATCGGGTTGATATTGCTCGAGTGTCTGAAGGGGGCCATATTGAACATCTCTGAACTTGTTTTTGAGTGAAAAAAAACCTTTTTAAATACTCTTTGTAATGATGTATAACAGAAGGTTATATTATGTTTCTTTCATTAAATACACATATTTAAAGTTGTGGTATCCTTTTTGAATCACCCTGTATTCTATTTTAAGAATACAGATGAATAATACACATACTGGAGCCTTTTGGAGTGCGGTAATGTATGCATTTTCTTTCGTTACCAGGTTCACAAGAGATGTGTGGGAGCGGCGACATATTCTTGAAGAAAACCGCTAGTGCTGTACACATAGCATTCTTCACACCGAATGTATCTACATACAGTGGTTGACTGCGTGGTTGTTTCGTTTTCCGTAGAGTAAAATCCCGATGTTTAAATATTTTCATATTATGCTTCATGATTACATTTAGAAATACACTTTCTTGTGGCTTTGGTGTGCGCTAATGTATACATTTTCTGTCGTTAGCGGGTGGACTCTAGATGTGTGAGAGCGGCAACGTAATCTAGATGAAGATCGCTAGTGCTGTGCACATAGCATTATTCACACCGGATTTTTCTACGTACAGAAGAGGACTGCGTGGATATTTCGTTGTATGAAAGTTTGGGCTCGATGTTGCATTATATTCTACTTTAAGAATACAGATGAATAATACACATACTGGAGCCTCCGGAGTGCGCTAATGTATGCATTTTCTTTCGTTACCAGGTTGAGAAGAGATGTGTGGGAGTGGCGACATAATCTAGAAGAAAACCGCTAGTGCTGTGTACAAAGCATTCTCCACACCGAATGTATCTACGTATAGTGGATGACTGCGTGGATGTTTCGTATTTTGGTGAGTAAAATCTCGATGTTTAAATATTTTTGTATTATGCTTCAAAAATACATTTTTAATACACATTCTTGTGGCTTTGGTGTGCTCTAATGTATACATTTTCTGTCGTTAGCAGTTGGACATGACACCTGTGTGAGCGGCGACGTAATCTATATGAAAATCGCTAGTGCTGTGCACATAGCATTCTTCACATCGGATTTATATACGTACAGTGCAGGACTGAGTGAATATTTTGTTGTATGAAAGTTTGGGCTCGATGTTGCATTATATTCTGTTTTAAGAATACAGATGAATAATACACATACTGGAGTCTTCGGAGTGCGCTAATGTATGCATTTTCTTTCGTTACCAGGTTCTCAAGAGATGAGTGGGAGCGGGGACATAATCTAGAAGAAAATCGCTATCGGTGTGCTCATAGGAATCTGCACACCGAATGTATCTACGTACAGTGATGACTGCGTGGATGTTTCGCTTTTTGGTGAGTAAAATGTCGATGTTTAAATATTTTTATATTGTTGTTGTTGTTGTTGTGGTCTTCAGTCCTGAGACTGGTTTCGATGCAGCTCTCCATGCTATTCCATCCTGTGCAAGCTTTTTCACCTCCCAGTACCTACTGCAACCTACATCCTTCTGAATCTGCTTAGTGTATTCATCTCTTGGTCTCCCTCTACGAGTTTTACCCTCCACGCTGCCCTCTAATACTAAATTGGTGATCCCATGATGCCTCAGAACATGAGCTACCAACCGATCCCTTCTTCTGGTCAAGTTGTGCCACAAACTTCTCTTCTCCCCAATCCCATTCAATACTTCCTCATTAGTTATGTGATCTACCCATTTAATCTTTAGCATTCTTCTGGAGCACCACATTTCGAAAGCTTCTGTTCTCTTCTTGTCCAAACTATTTATCGTCCATGTTTCACTTCCATACATGGCTACACTCCATACGAATACTTTCAGAAATGACTTCCTGACACTTAATTCAATACTGGATGTTAACAAATTTCTCTTCTTCAGAAACGCTTTCCTTGCCATTGCCAGCCTACATTTTATATCCTCTCTACTTCGACCATCATCAGTTATTTTGCTCCCCAAATAGCAAAACACCTTTACTACTTTAAGTGCCTCTTTTCCTGATGAAATGCCTCAGCATCACGCGACTAAATTAGACTACATTCCATTATCCTTGTTTTGCTTTTGTTGATGTTCATCTTATATCCTCCTTTCAAGACACTGTCCATTCCATTCAACTGCACTTCCAAGTCCTTTGCTGTCCCTGACAGAATTACAATGTCATCGGCGAACCTTAAAGTTTTTTTTCCTGCTCCATGAATTTTAATACCATCTTCGGATTTTTCTTTTGGTTCCTTTACTGCTTCCTCTATATACAGATTGAACAACATCGGGGAGAGGCTACAACCCTGTCTTACTCCCTTCCCAACCACTGCTTCCATTACATGTCCCTCGACTCTTATAACTGCCATCTGGTTTCTGTACAAATTGTAAATAGCCATTCCCTCCCTGTATTTTACCCCTGCCACCTTTAGAATTTGAAAGAGAGTGTTCCAGTCAACATTGTCAAAAGCTTTCTCTAAGTCTACAAATGCTAGAAACGTTGGTTTGCCTTTCCTTAATCCTTCTTCTAAGATAAGTAGTAAGGTCAGTATTGCCTCACGTGTTCCAGTGTTTCTACGGAATCCAAACTGATCTTCCCCGAGGTTGGCATCTATTAGTTTTTCCATTTGTCTGTAAAGAATTCGTGTTAGTATTTTGCAGCTGTGATTTATTAAACTGATAGTTCGATTGTTATACTATGCCTCAAGAATACATTTAGAAATACACATTCTGGTGGCTTTGGTGTGCGGTAATGTATACATTTTCTATCGTTAGCAGGTGGACAGGAGACGCGTGAAAGCGGCGACTTAATCTAGATGAAAATCGCTAGTGCTGTGCACATAGCATTCTTCACACCGGATTTATCTTCATACAGTGGAGGACTGAGTGGATATTTCGTTGTATGAAAGTTTGGGCACGATATTGCATTATATTCTATTTTAAGAATAAAGATGAATAATACACATACTGGAGCCATCGGAGTGCGCCAATGTATGCATTTTCTTTCGTTACCAGGTTCAGAAGAGATGTGTGGGTGTGGCGACATAATGTAGAAGAAAATCGATAGTGCTGTGCACATAGCATTCTTCACACCGAATGTATCTACGTACAATTTATGACTGCGTGGATGCTTCTTTTTGTGGTGAGTAAAATCTTGATGTTAAAATATTTTTTTATTATGCTTCAAGAATACATTTCGAAATACACATTCTGGTGGCTTTGGTGTACGCCGATGTATACATTTTCTAACGTTAGCAGGTGTACAGGAGGCGTGTGAGAGCGGCGACGTAATCTAGATGAAAATCGCTAGTGTTGTGCACATAGCATTCTCCACACCGGATTTATCTACGTACAGTTGAGGACTGAGTGGATATTTCGTTGTAGGAAAGTTTGGGCTCGATGTTGCATTATATTCTATTTTAAGAATACAGATGATTAATACACATACTGGAACCTTCGCAGTGCGCTCATGTATGCATTTTCTTTCGTTACCAGGTTCACAAGAGATGTGTGGGAGCGTCGACATAATCTAGAAGAAAATCGCTAGTGCTGTGCACATAGCATTCTTCACAGCGAATGTATCTACGTACAGAGGATGACAGCGTGGATGTTTCGTTATTTGGTGAGTAAAATCTCGATGTTTAATATTTTTATATTATGCTTCAAGAATACATTTGGAAATACACAATCTGGTGGCTTTGGTGTGCGCTAATGTATACATTTTCTATCGTTAGCAGGTGAACAGGAGGCGTGAGAGAGCGGCGACGTAATCTACATGAAAATCGCTAGTGCTGTGCACATAACATTCTTCACACCGGATTTATCTACGTACAGTGGAGGACTGAGTGGATATTTCGCTGTATGAACGTTTGGGCTCGATGTTGCATTAGATTCTACTTTTAAGAATACAGATGGATAATACACGGAGTGCGCTAATGTATGCATTTTCTTTCGTTACCAGGTTCACAAGAGATGTGTGGGAGCGGCAACATAATCTAGAAGAATATCACTAGTGCTGTGCACATAACATTCTCCACAACGAATGTATCTACTGGCAGTGGATGACTGCGAGGATGTTTCGTTTTTTGAAGACTAAAATCTCGTTGTTTAAATATTTTTATATCATGCGTCAAGAATACATTTGTAATACACATTCTGGTGGCTTTCGTGTGCGCTAATGTATACATTTTCTGTCGTTGGCAGGTGGACAGGAGACGTGTGACAGCGGCGACGTAATCTAGATGAAAATCGCTAGTGCTGTGCACATAGCATTCTCCACACCGAATATATCTACATACAGTGGATGACTGCGTGGATGTTTCGTTTTTTGGTGAATAAAATCTCGATGTTTAAATATTTTTATATCATGCTTCAAGAATACATTTAGAAATTCACATTCTGGTGGCTTTGGTGTGCGCTAATGTATATATATTCTATCGTTAGCAGGTGGACAGGAGACGTGTGAGAGCGGCGACGTAATCTACATGAAAATCACTAGTGCTGTGCACATAGCATTCTTCACACCGGATTTATCTACATACAGTGGAGGACTGAGTGGGTATTACGTTGTGTGAAAGTTTGGGCTCGATGTTGCATTATACTCTATTTTAAGAATACAGATGAATAATACACATACTGGAGCCTTCGCAGTGCGCTATTGCATGCATTTTCTTTCTTTACCAGGTTCACAAGAGATATGTGGGTGCGGCGACATAATCTAGAAGAAAATCACTAGTGCTGTGCACATAGCATTCTCCACACCGAATGTATCTACGTACAGTGGATGACTGCGTTGATGTTTCGTTTTTTGGTGAGTAAAATCTCGATGTTTAAATATTTTTTTGTTATGCCTCAAGAATACATACAAAAATATACATTCTGGTTGCATTGGTGTGCGCCAATGTATACATTTTTTATCGTTAGCAGGTGGACAGGAGACGTGTGAGAGCGGCGACGTAATCTATATGAAAATCGCTAGTGCTGTGCACATAGCATTCTTCACACCGGACTTATCTACGTACAGTGAAGGACTGAGTGGATATTCCGTTATGTGAAAGTTTGGGCTCGATGTTGCATTATATTTTATTTTAAGAATACAGATGAATAATACACATACTGGAGCCTTTGGAGTGCGTTAATGTATGCATTTTCTATCGTTACCAGGTTCGCAAGAGATGTGTGGGAGCGGCGACATAATGTAGATGAAAATCGCTAGTGCTGTGCACATAGCATTCTTCACACCGAATGTATCTACGTACAGGGGATAACTGCCTGTATGTTTCGTTTTTTGGTGAAAAGAATCTCGATGTTTAAATGTTTTTATATTATGCTTCAGGAATAGATATAAAAATACACATTCTGGTTTCTTTGGTGTTCGCTAATTTATACACTTTCTTTCGTTAGCTATTAGACAGGAGACGTGTGAGTGCGGCGACATAATCTAGATGAAAACCGCTAGTGCTGTGCACATAGCATTCTTCACACCTTATGTATCTACGTACTGTGGATGACTACGTGGATGTTTCGTTTTTTGGTGAGTAAAATCTCGATGTTTAAATATTTTTATATTATGCTTCAAGGATACATATATAGATAAACATTCTGCTAGCTTTGGTGTGAGCTGATGTATACATTTTCTATCGTTACAGGTTGACAGGAGACGTGTGAGAGTGGAAATCTATATGAATATCGCTAGTGCTGTGCACATAGCATTCTTCACACCGAATTTATCTGCGTACAGTGGATGACTGCGATAATGTTTCGTCTTTTGCTGACTAAAATCTCGATTTTTAAATATTTTTATATTATGCTTCAAGAATACATGTAAGAATACACATTCTGGTTGCTTTGGTGAGCGCTGATGTTTAGAGCTTCTTTCGTTTGCAGGTTGACAGGAGACTTGTCGGAGCGGCAACACAATCTAGAAGAACATAGCTAGTGCTGTGCAGAAAGGTATTTTTCATACCGCATGTATCTACGTACGGTGAGTAACTGCGTGGATGTTTCGTTTTTTGCTGAGTAAAACATGGATGTTTCAATATTTTTATATTGTGCTTCAAGAATACATATAAAATACACATTCTGGTTGCTTTGGTGTGCGCCGATGTATACACTTTCTTTTGTTAGCACGTTGACAGGAGACATATGCGAGCGTCAATGTAATCTTGATGAAAATCGTTAGTGCTGTGCACATAGCATTCTTCACACCAAATATATCTACGTACAATGGATGACTGCGTGGATTTTTTGTTTGTCGTGGGTAAAATCCCGATGTTTAAATTTTTTATATTATGCTTCAAGAATACATATCAAATTATACATTCTGGTTGCTTTTCTTTGCGCTAATGTATATATTTTCTTTCGTTAGCAGAATAATAGGAGACGTGTAAGAGCGGCAACACAATCTAGATGAAACTCGCTAGTGTTGTGCATGTAACATTCTTCACACAGAATGTATCTACGTACAGTGGATGACTGCGTGGATGTTTCGTTTTTTGGTGAGTAAAATCTCGATGTTTAAATATCTTTATATTATGCTTCAAGGATACATATATAGATGAACGTTCTGCTAGCTTTGGTGTGAGCTGATGTATACATTTTCTATCGTTACAGGTTGACAGGAGACGTGTGAGAGTGGAAATCTATATGAATATCTCTAGTGCTGTGCACATAGCATTCTTCACACCGATTTTATCTGCGTACAGTGGATGACTGCGATAATGTTTCGTTTTTTGCTGACTAAAATCTCGATGTTTAAATATTTTTATATTATGCTTCAAGAATACATGTAAGAATACACATTCTGGTTGCTTTGGTGAGCGCTGATGTATAGAGCTTCTTTCGTTAGTAGGTTGACAGGAGACGTGTGAGAGCGGCAACATAATCTAGATGAAAATCGCTAGTGCTGTGCACATGGGATTCTTCACACCGAATATATCTGCGTACAGTGGATTACTGCGTGGATGTATCGTTTTTTGGTGAGTAAAATCTTGATGTTTAAATATTTTAATATTATGCTTCAAGAATACATTTAAAAATACACATTCTGTAGGCTTTGGTGTTCGCTGATGTATACATTTTCCTTCGGTAGCAGGTTGACACGAGACATGTGCAAGCGGCGACATAATCTAGATGCGTATCGCTGGTGCTGTGCACATAGCATTCCTCATACCGAATGTATCTACGTACAGTGGATGACTGCATGGATAATTCAATTTTTGGTGAGTGAAATCCCGATGTTCAAGTATTTTTATATTATGTTTCATGAATACATATAAAAATACGCATTCTGGTTGCTTTGGTGAGGGCTGATGTATAAAGCTTCTTTCGTTAGCAGGTTGACAGGAGACGTGAGAGAGCGGCAACATAATCTAGATGAAAATCGATAGTGCTGTGCACATAGCATTCTTCACACCGAATGTATCTATGTACAGTGGATGACTGCGTGGATGTTTCGCTTTTTGGTGAGTAAATTCTCGATGTTTAAAAATTTTTACATTATGCTTCAAGAATACATATAAAAATACACATTCTGGTGGCGATGGTGTGCGCTATTGTATACATTTTCTTTCGTTAGCAGAATAACAGGAGAAGTGTCAGGGCGACGACAGAATCTAGATGGAAATCACCAGTACGGTGCACATAGCATTCTTCACACCTAGTCTATTTACGTACAGTTAGTAACTGCGAGGATGTTTCGTTTTTAGGTGAGTAAATTCTCGATGTTGAAATATTTTTATATGATGCTTCAAGAATACATATAGTAATACACATTCTATTGACTTTAATGTGCGCTGATGCATGCATGTACTTTTGTTAGCTGGTGGATAGGAGACATGTGCCAGTACTGACATATTGAAGACAAAAATTGCTAGTGCTGTGCACATAGCATTCTTCACACCGAATGTATCTACGTACAGTGGATAACTGCGTAGTTGTTTCGTTTTTTGGTGAGTAAAAACTCGATGATTAAATATTTTTATGTTGTGCTTCAATAATACATATAAAAATACACATTCTGATGGCTTTGGTGTGCGCTGATGTATACATTTTTTTCGTTAGCAGGTTGACAGGAGACGTGTGAGAGCAGCGACATAATCTGGAAGAAAATCGCTAGTGCTGTGCACATAACATTCTTCACAGTGAATGTATCCACGTACAGTGAATAACTGCGTGGATGTTTTGTTTTTGGTGTGTAAAATCTCGATGTTTAAATATTTTTATATTATGATTCAAGAATTAATATAAAAATACACATTCTGGTAGCTTTTCTGTGCGCTGATGTATACAATTTCTTGCGTTACAGGTTGACAGGAGATGTGTGAGAGCAGCGACAAAATCTAGAAGAAAATCGCTGTTGCTGTGCACATAGCATTTTTCATATCACATGTATCTACGTACAGTGAATAACTGCGAGGATGTTTCGTTTTTTGGTGAATAAAATATCGATGTTTAAATATTTTTAAATTATGCTTCAAGAGTACATATAAAAATACACATTCTGGTGGCTCTGGTGTGCGCTGATGTATACATTTTCCTACGTTAGCAGGTCGACAGCAGACGTTTGAGAGCGGCAACATAATTCAGATGAAAATCATTAGTGCTGGGCATATAGCAATCTTAACACCGAATGTATATACATACAGTGGATGACTGCGTGGGTGTTTCGTTTTTTGGTGAGTAAAATCTCGATGATGAAGTAGTTTTATATTTTTCTTCAAGAATACATACAAAAATACACATTCTGGTAGCTTTGGTATGCGCTGATGTATACACTTTCATTCCTTCACAGGTTGACACGAGACGTGTGAGAGCGGCTACATAATATAAATGAAAATCACTAGTGCTGTACACATATCATTCTTTTTACCGAATGTATCAGCGTACAGTTGATGAACGCGTGGATGTTTGGTTATTTCTTAATTAAAATCTCTATGTTTAAAATCTTTATATTATTCTTCAAGAATACATATAAAAATACACATTATTGTGGGCTTTGTGTGCGGTGATGTACACATTTTCTTTCGATGGCAGCTTGACATGAGGCGTGTGATGGTGGCGACATAATGTAGAAGAAAATTGCTAGTGCTGTGCACATAGCATTCTTCACACCAAATGTATCTACGTACGGTGGATGACTGCGTGGAGGTTTCCTTGTTTGGTGAGTAAAATGTCGATGTTTAAGTATTTTTATATTATGCTTCAAGAATACATATAAAAATACACATTCTGATGGCTTTGGTGTAGGGTAATGTATACATTTTCTTTCCTTAGCAGGTTCACAGAAGACGTGTGAGAGCGGCGACATAGTCTAGATAAATATCGGTGGTGTTGTGTACATAGCTTTGCTCACACCGAATGTATCTACGGACAGTCGATGACTGCATGGATGTTTCGTTTCTTGGTGAGTAAATTCTCGATTTTTAAGTTTTTTTATATTATGCTTCAAGAATACATATAAAAATACTCATTCTGGTAGCTTTGGTGTGCGCTGATGTATACATTTTCATTCCTTCACAGGTTGACACGAGACGTGTGAGAGCGGCTACATAATATAGATGAAAATCACTAGTGCTGTGCACATAGCATTCTTCACACCGAATGTATCTATGTACAGTGGATGACTGCGTGGATGTTTGGTTTTTTGGTGACTAAATTCTAGATGTTTAAATATTTTTATATTATGCTTCAAGAAAACATATAACAATACACATTCTGTTTTCTTTGGTGTGCACTAATGGATACATTTTCTTTCCTTCGCAGGTTGACAGGAGACGTGTGAGAGCGGCGACATAGTCTAGAAGAAAACCGCTAGTGCTGTGCATGTAACATTCTTCACACCGAATGTATCTACGTACAGTGAATAACTGCGTGGATGTTTCGTTCTTTGGTGAGTAAAATCTCGATGTTATTAATATGTTTGTATTATGCTTTAAGAACACATATAGAAATACACCTTCTGGAGGCTTTGGTGTGCGCTGTTGTATACATTTTCTTTCGTTAGCAGAACGATAGGAGACGAGTGAGAGCGGCGCATAATGTAGATGAAAATCGCTAGTGCTGTGCACATAGCATTCTTCACACCGAATGTATCTACGTACAGTGGATGACTGCGTGGATGCCTCGTTTTTTATTGAGTAAAATCTCGATGTTTTTAATATTTTTATATTATGCTACAAGAATACATATAGAAATACACATTCTGGTGGCTTTGGTGTTCGCTAATGTATACATTTTCATTCGTTACCAGGTTGACAGGGGGTGTGAGAGCGGCGACATAATCTAGAGGACAATCGCTAGTGCTGTGCACATAACATTCTTCACACCAAATGTATCTACGTACAGTGAATAACTGCGTAGATGTTTCTATTTTTGGTGAGTAAAATCTCGATGTTTCAATATTTCTATATTTTGCCTTAAGAATACATATAGAAATACACATCCTGGTGGCTTTGATGTGTGCTGATGTATACATCTTCTTTTGTTGGCAGGTTGACAGGAGACATGTGCGAGTGGCGACATAATCTAGACGAAAATCGCTAGTGCTGTGCAAATAGCTTACTTCACACCAAATGTATTTACATACAGTGAATAACTGCCTGGATATTTCATTTTGTGGTGAGGAACATCACGGTGTTTAGATATTTTTATATTATGCTTCAAGAATACATATAGAAATACACATTCTGGTCGCTTTGGAGTGGGCTATTGCATTGTTTTTCTTTTGTTAGCAGTTTTACAGGAGACATTTGCGAGCGGCGACATAATCTAGAACAAAACTGCTTGTGCTGTGCACATAGCATTCTTCACACCATATGTAACTACGTACAGTGAATAAATGCGTGGATGTTTCGTTCTCTGGTCAGTAAAATCCCGATGTTTAATAATTTTTATATTATGCTTCAAGAATACACATAAAAATACACATTCTGGTGTCTTTCGTGTGCGCTGATGTATACATTTTATTTCGTTACAGGTTGACAGACGTGTGATGGCGGCGACATAATCTAGAACAAAATCGCTAGTGCTGTACACATATCAGTCTTCACAACGAATGTATCTACGTACAGTGGATGACTGCGTAGATGTTTCTTTTTTGGTTAGTAAAATCGCGATGCTCAAAAACTTTTATATTATGCTTCAAGGATACATATAGAAATACACAGTCTTATAACTTTGGTGTGCTCTGATGTATACATTCTCTTTTGTTACCAAATTGACAGGAGACATGTGCGAGCGTCGACATAATCTAGATGAAAATCTCTAGTGCTGTCCAGATAGCATTCTTCACACTGAATGTATCTACGTACAGTGGATGACTGCGTGGATCTTTCGTTTTTTGGTGAGTAAAATCTCGATGTTTAAATATTTTTATATTATGCTTCCAGAATACATAAAATATACGCATTCTGGTGGGTTTGGTGTGCGCTGATGTATACATTTTCTTACGTTAGCAGGTTGTCAGGAAACGTGTGAGAGCGGCAACATAATGTAGATGAAAATCGCTAGTTCTGTGCACATAGCATTCTTCACACCGAATCTAACTACGTACAGTGGATCACTGCATGGATGTTCGTTTTTGGTGAGTAAAATCTCGATGTGTAATTATTTTTGTGTTATGGTTCAAGAATACATATAAAAGTACACATTCTGGTGGCCTCGAGATTTTACTCACCACAAAACTTAACATCCACGCAGTGATACACAGCACGTAGATACATTCGGTGTGAAGAATGCTATGTGCACAGCAATAGCGATTATCATCAAGATTATGTCGTCGCTCTCACACGTCTCCTGCCAATCTGATATCGAAAGAAAATGTATAACTCAGCGCACACGAAAGCCACCAGAATGTGTATATCTATATGTTTACATGAAGCTCAATATAAAAATATTTAAACATCAAGATTTTACTCATCAAGAAACGAAACATTCACGCAGTCGTCCAACGTACGTAGATACATTCGTTGTGAAGAATGCTATGTGCACAGCAAAAGCGATTTTCATCCAGATTATGTCGCCGCTCTCACACGTCTCCTGTCAACCTGTAACGAAAGAAAATGTATACATCTGCGCACTCCAATGCTACTAGAATGTGTATTTTTATATGTATTATTGAAGCATAATATGAAAGTATTTAAACATCGAGATTTTACTTACCAAGAAACGAAATATCCACGCAGCCATCCAGTGTACGTAGATACATTCAGTGTGTAGATTGCTATGTGCCCAGCACTAGCGATTTTTATCTAGATTATGTCTCAACTCTCACACATCTCCTGCCAACCTGATAACGAAAGAAACTGTATGCATAGCGCACACTAAAGCCACCAGAACGTGTATTTTTATATGTCCTCTTCAAGCATAATATAATAACATTTAAACATCGAGATTTAAATCACCAAGAAACGAAACATTCACTCAGTCATCCAATGTACATAGATACATTTGGTATGAAGAATATTATGTGCACAGCACTAGCGATTTTCTTCTAGATTATGTCACCGCTCTCACTCGTCTCCTGCCAACATGCTAACGACAGAAAATGTATACATTAGCGAAAACCAAAGCCACCAGAATGTGTAATTCCATATGTATACTTGAAGCATAATATAAAAATATTTAAGCATCGAGATTTTACTCACCAAAAAACGAAATATCCACACAGTTATTCAGCGTACGTGGATACATTCGCTGTGATGAATGTTATGTGCACAGCACTAGCGATTTTCATCTAGATTATGTTGCTATACGCACATGTTTCCTGTCAACCTGCTATCGATAGAAAATGTACACATTAGCGCACACCAAAGCAACCAGAATGTGTAATTTTATATGTATTCTTGAAGCATAATATTAAAATTTTAAAACATCGATGTTTTACTCACCAAGAAACGAAAAATCGACGCAGTGTTCCACTGTACGTAGATACATTCGGTGTGAAGAATATGTGCACAGCAATAGCGATTTTTATCTAGATTATGTCGCCGCTCGCACATCTCTCCTGACAACCTGCTAACAAAGAAAATGTATACATTAGCGCACACCAAAACCACCAGAATATATCTTTTTACATGTATTCTTGAAGCATAATATAAAAATATTATAACATCGACAATTTACTCACCAAAAACGAAACATCCTCACAGTTAATCACTGTACATAGATACATTTGGTGTGCAGAATGTTATGTGCACAGCACTAGCCATTTTTATCTAGATTATGTCGCCGCTCGCACATCTCTCCTGACAACCTGCTAACAAAGAAAATGTATACATCAGCGCACACCAAAACCACCAGAATGTTTTTTTATATGTATTGCTGAAGCATAATATAAAAATACTCAAACATCGAGATTTTAGTCACCGAAAAACGAAACATCCACGCAGGCATCAACTGTACATAGATACATTAGGTGTAAAGAATGCTATGTCCACAGCACTAGCGATTTTCAACTAGATTATGTCGCCACACGCACACGTCTCCTGTGAACCTGATAACGAAAGAAACTGTATACATAGCGCACACGAATGCCACCAGAATTTGTATTATTATATGTTTTCTTGAAACATGAGAGAGAAATTAATCATCAACGAATATGCGAATTCTCTGATGTTATCTATAACAGTCTGAAAATGCACATGCAGTTTATTGATTACATACATACATATTTAATTTTTATTTGTTTGTTGTGCTCGACTATCGGCAAGGCACGAAAACTACTGTGAATGAGTTTCTTAGTTTTGAGTACACTTACGAAAGAAATATAAAAACAACTGTGAGAGTTACTCATTTATGTTGCTTAGTTTGCAGTCAGTTCTGAGTATCTTTAGTAACTACGCTCGAGTCCCTAAAGCTAGTTACAGAAATGCGAATCAGACGCATTACGTATTCCAGGCTGTAGCAGCCGCGACTTGGACAGCCCGCTGTAAGATCACATCGGTTCGTTTTCTTCCTGCTGGTATTGTAACTGAGATTTGGCAACAAGGCAATGTATGTTTGCCAACTCTGTAATCGACGAGTTACTTCCTGGTGTGCACGGAATTAAGCCTCAAAGTAGAAAACTTGTTCTGAGTTAAAGCTGTCAAACAGGGTTTGAAGGAGAATAAAATCCCACTACCAGACGACAGCTAATGTAGAAAATACTTTTCAGACGTATTTTGGCACGGTGCGCTCTCCCCATACATAATACAAAAGTTACGAGATGCATCTACTGTCTGGCTGTCTATTTAACGTGAAATGAACAAAATGTCGCAGAAGTTATCCCTTTTTCCACATACGACTGCTTTGGGTTGAGAAGTGAAGGAAATTATGTTACAAGTTCCAGTAGGTTCATAATTTTAGCACACAACTGAATTGCGTTTTAAAAAATATAGCAGTGAATGTACTCGAACTCGCGACATCTTATCTACCGTGAGCGATACTTACCATTACACTACCAGCTGACACGTAGCTGTAACAGCTCCAGAAGTCGCAATAATTCCTCCAGAAATTCTGCATTCCACAGCGCTGTGGGATAATGCATATCGCCAGGGCAATACTTGTGAGAGACAAACAGTTATACCTTTTCTTTTGCACTGCACAACGTTTTCCACAAACAGATGGCGCAATAGAGTAACTCAAGTGGAAAGGAACACTTCCTATTTAAATTTCTGCATCCTACACTGTTGACAGTTTCGGTGATTACAAAATAAAGTTGAATGCATGCACTGGGTAGCTGAGGCAGCTAGTTCATGGTGATTCGGTCAACCAAGTAAATGAATTTACTGAACATGCTGCAGATTGATACAGGAAGCCTGTGTGTCAGAATTCTCAGCCAGTGTGGTACAACGGCGTTATGATAGAAAAATGAGCCACTGAAAAGAGGATTTGGTGGTCAGTATGCTTTCGGCCGGTGAGCGGCGAGGACGTCTTGTTTACGTCCCGACCGCAGAGTCGCGAGCGCGCGTAGTTTGCTTACTTCCTCGCCGCAGGTAATACTCGCGTCCGTTAACACTGAGTCGCCATGGCTCATTCGTACAGAAAAGCTACCATCAAGATCAGCTTCGAGCGCGACTACGCACGACCACGAGCCTTTGAAGTCGAACGATTCATCCGTGACGAAGTTCAAATACCAACACAACACATCATCGGTATCCACCTATCCATCACAAGTAGCGTCGTTTACCTCAAGATGGTCGATGACGAGTTATGTCACGTAGTTGTGAACAGATGCGCGAACACTCTCAAGTGGAAACACTCCGATGGTCACATCGGAGAGGTTACTGTTGACCATGCTGGACTAGGATTACGCACACTAAGAGTCTTCGAACTCCCTTTCGAAGTACCACCGGACGTCGTTACCTCAGCTTTCCGCCCTTATGGGACGGTAATTAGCCAGGTGGCCGAAAAATGGAACACCTTCGAGACTTACCAGGTCCTCAACGGCGTCCGACAAGTGAAAATTGAATTAAAGAAACATGTGCCGTCCTACTTAGTCATAGGTGGCTGTCGAGCAATAGTAATGTACGACGGACAACCTCGTACTTGTTCTGGTTGCGGCCAGGAGGGTCATGTGCGCTCGACGTGTATTCAACGTCGGGTTACACAACTTCCATGGCGTGACACGACACCACCTCCTACGCTCACGGCCCTCCCCCTCAATTACGCAGAGGTGACACGATCGACCGTCATGACAGACGACACCCCCGGAAGACAGGAAGCGTTAGAATGCGCACCTGTCGCCGGTCCTGGATTGACCAACACCATTACGGTGTCTGCAGAGGTTGAAGAACCCCGCCCATCGACTCCACATGAAGATTCGGACGTGAGAATGGAACTCGACGCTAGGCTTGTACCGACCTCTGCACGTCGCACACCCTCAGACGATTGCCTCCAGCGGACGTCTTCTCCAGTTGACGACCGGACGGCCGACGAAACTGGGAATGCACCTCAGACCGCCCTTAACGTGGAATTCGATCCCTTCGTGACAATACAGCTCGGCTACAATTTGTTGTTTGTTCAAAACTGCAGATTCCTCAACATCTCCACATATTGCACGTGAATGGGCTCGAATCCTGGTCCCGCACTAATGATTTCATTATGTATTATCAAGTTCTAGCATGAGAACACCTATCTGCTGGTGGATAATAATTTCGATTTTTAATGTATTTTCATTTGTTGACAACAATGACGATATTTGACGTTTTTGACTCCCAGTGAGGCACAAAACTATTTGCGAGATCACTGTAAGTTCAAGGATGTTATTCCGAGCTGCTGGTGGAGAAAAATTCGGTAGCTGACGTCTCTTTGTGTGTAGTCAACAACGATATGTGTGAAGCTCTATTCCCAGTTAGCACTGATCTCTTCGTCATATTATTTCTAGTTCAAACATGGCACATGTCGTTGCTGGTGCAACAAACCCATACTTAATGTTCGGTTTCTCTAGAATATAATAGCGATAGGTGCCGGGTTGGAGTCCTGGGAAGGAAAAACTTAATGTTTCGTCTCGTCATTTCAGTCAAAACATGTAGCTACTGCCGAGAAAATCCGATATGTCACTGTTGATCGTGCTTCAATATCTATCTTATTAGGTTCTGAGTTCGAATACCTGTCCAACACAAAGCTTTACCTCACGGCATTCCAAATAAGTTACTTGTCAAGAAGCTATATTTAAAATCTTTCGTAGTTCGTTAACAGGGACAATAGGTGCTGGGTAGGAAATCGCGTCCGTTAAAAATATTTGCGTTATGTAATTTAAAGTTGGTATTTGCTAATTGATACTGTCTAAAATCGAGGTATATCACTCTCTGTATGCCTAATCAGGAATGACTGTTAGTATCCGTCAGTCACGAAATCTTTGCTCAGTCTGCATGACCTGGGTTTGAATCCATATGCAGAACGAGGCGGTTTGTCGTGTCATTTGAAGTTCATACATATTCTCAACCCCCCCCCCCCCCCCTCATGAACCACGGACCTTGGCATTGGTGGGGAGGCTTGCGTGCCTCAACGATACAGATAGCCGTACCGTAGGTGCAACCACAACGGAGGGGTATCTGTTGAGAGGCCAGACAAACGTGTGGTTCCTGAAGAGGGGCAGCAGCCTTTTCAGTTGCAGGGGCAACAGTCTGGATGATTGACTGATCTGGCCTTGTACCACTAACCAAAATAGCCTTGCTGTTCTGGTACTGCGAACGGCTGAAAGCAAGGGGAAACTACAGCCGTAATTTTTCCGAGGGCATGCAGCTTTACTGTTTGATTAAATGATGATGGCATCCTCTTGGGTAAAATATTCCGGAGGCAAAATAGTCCCCCATTCGGATCTCCGGGCGGGGACTACTCAGGAGGACGTTGTTATCAGGAGAAAGGAAACTGGCATTCTACGGATCGGAGCGTTGAATGTCAGATCCCTTAATCGGGCAGGTAGGTTAGAAAATTTAAAAAGGGGAATGGATAGGTTAAAGTTAGATATAGTGGGAATTAGTGAAGTTCGGTGGCAGGAGGAACAAGACTTTTGGTCAGGTGAATACAGGGTTATAAATAGAAAATCAAATAGGGGTAATGCAGGAGTAGGTTTAATAATGAATAAGAAAATAGGAGTACGGGTAAGCTACTACAATCAGCATAGTGAACGCATTATTGTGGCCAAGATAGACACGAAGCCCACGCCTACTACAGTAGTACAAGTTAATATGCCAACTAGCTCTGCAGATGACGAAGAAATTGATGAAATGTATGATGAGACAAAAGAAATTATTCAGGTAGTGAAGGGAGACGAAAATTTAATAGTCATGGGTGACTGGAATTCAAGCGTAGGAAAAGAAAAATGGTTCAAATGGCTCTGAACACTATGGGACTTAACATCTATGGTCATCAGTCCCCTAGAACTTAGAACTACTTAAACCTAACTAACCTAAGGACATAACATAACACCCACTCACGAGGCAGAGAAAATCCCTGACCCCACCGGGAATCGAACCCGGGAACCCGGGCGCGGGAAGCGAGAACGCTACGGCACGACCACGAGCTGCGGACCGTAGGAAAAGGGAGAGAAGGAAACATAGTAGGTGAATATGGATTGGGGCTAAGAAATTAAAGAGGGAGCCGCCTGGTAGAATTCTGCACAGAGCATAACTTAATCATAGTTAACATTGGTTTAAGAATCATGAAAGAAGGTTGTATAGATGGAAGAACCCTGGAGATACTAAAAGGTATCAGATAGATTATATAATGGTAAAACAGAGCCTTGGGAACCAGGTTTTAAATTGTAAGACGTTTCCAGGGTCAGATGTGGACTCTGACCACAATCTATTGGTTATGAACTGTAGATTAAAACTGAAGAAACTGCAAAAAGGTGGGAATTTAAGGAGATGGGACCTGGATAAACTGAAAGAACCAGAGGTTGTACAGAGTTTCAGGGAGAGCATAAGGGAACAATTGACAGGAATGGGGGAAAAAATACAGTAGAAGAAGAATGGGTAACTTTGAGGGACGAAATAGTGAAGGCAGCAGAGGATCAAATAGGTAAAAGGACGAGGGCTAGTAGAAACCCTTGGGTAATAGAAGAAATATTGAATTTAATTGATGAAAGGAGAAAATATAAAAATGAAGTAAATGAAGCAGGCAAAAAGAAATACAAACGTCTCAAAAATGATATCGACAGGAAGTGCAAAATGGCTAAGCAGGGATGGCTTGAGGACAAATGTAAGGATGTAGAGGCTCAACTCACTAGGTGTAAAATAGATACTGCGTACAGGAAAATTAAAGAGATCTTTGGAGAAAGGAGAACCACTTGCATGAATATCAAGAGCTTTGATGGAAACCCAGTTCTAAGCAAAGAAGGGAAAGCAGAAAGGTGGAAGGAGTATATAGAGGGTCTATACAAGGGCGATGTACTTGAGGGCAATATTATGGAAATGGAAGAGGATGTAGATGAAGATGAAATGGGAGATATGATACTGCGTGAAGAGTTTGACAGAGCACTGAAAGACCTGAGTCGAAACAAAGCCCCCGGAGTAGACAACATTGAATTAGAACTACTGACAGCCTTGGGAGAGCCAGTCCTGACAAAACTCTACCATCTGGTGAGCAAGATGTATGAGACAGGCGAATTTCCCTCAGACTTCAAGAAGTAGGTATTAAAATCCATGGAGAAGAAATAAAAACTTTGAGGTTCGCTGATGACATTGTAATTCTGTCAGAGACAGCAAAGGACTTGGAAGAGCAGTTGAACGGAATGGACAGTGTCTTGAAAGGAGGGTATAAGATGAACATCAACAAAAGAAAACGAGGATAATGGAATGTAGTCGAATTAAGTCGGGTGATGCTGAGGGAATTAGATTAGGAAATGAGACACTTAAAGTAGTAAAGGAGTTTTGCTATTTGGGGAGCAAAACAACTGATGATGGTCGAAGTAGAGAGGATATAAAATGTTGACTGGCAATGGCAAGGAAAGCGTTTCTGAAGAAGAAAAATTTGTTAACGTCGAGTGTAGATTTAAGTGTCAGGAAGTCGTTTCTGAAAGTATTTGTATGGAGTGTAGCCATGTATGGAAGTGAAACATGGACAATAAATAGTTTAGACAAGAAGAGAATAGAAGCTTTCAAAATGTGGTGCTACAGAAGAATGCTGTAGATTAGATGGGTAGATCACATAACTAATGAGGAGGTATTGTTGGGGAGAAGAGGAGCTTGTCGCACAACTTGACTAGAAGAAGGGATCGGTTGGTAGGACATGTTCTGAGACCTCGAGGGATCACCAATTTAGTATTGGAGGGCAGCGTGGAGGGTAAAAATCGTAGAGGGAGACCAAGAGATGAATACACTAAGGAGATTCAGAAGGATGTGGGCTGCAGTAGGTACTGAGAGATGAAGATGTTTGCACAGGATAGGGTAGCATGGAGAGCTGCATCAAACCAGTCTCAGGACTGAAGACCACAACAACAACAACATATTCTCAACTAGATGGTCGTGAATAACTTAAATTTTTAATGTCATTTTGTGTTAAGTAATAAGTTCGGTTTGTTACTTTGAAGAGGAAATCATGAATACGAAGAATTACTACGTCCATTTCCTAACTGATAAGGTAATGAGAGTGTTAACATTTCAGGTATGTCATTTATTGTAATAAATGTGAGCTTACAAGCCTTAAGGACAGTCTTACCTGTGATAAGGTGTTCCCTGATATTTTTAGTATCATAGTATTACTTTACATCTTGAGTTATTGCGATACAGAGCAGTGTTTTCTAGTGGTGACTTGGAATCATTATCAATAGTTAAACGACTGTACCAAGGAGTGATTAGAGGACCTGCTAGACAGCTGCGTTATGTGGGTTGCATGCGAATCAGGCTAAATGCAATTCAGGTCGTTCGGATACCTTTGAGCACGACTGTACATAGGTCCTCACAAACCTGTTGAATTCCTTAGACACCCTTTCTATGGGGAAGCTTCGGGATGAAATTTGGATACTAAAATGTGTTTGATTCGGATGGAATCTAAAAATTATTTCCATTTACGTCCCACAAAATATGAGACAAATGGTTCAAATGGCTCTGAGCACTATGGGACTTAACATCTGAGGTCATCAGTCCCCTAGAACTTAGAACTACTTAAACCTAACTAACCTAAAGACATCACACACATCCATGCCCGAGGCAGGATTCGAACCTGCAACCGTAGTGGTCGCGCGGTTCCAGACTATAGCGCCTAGAACCGCTCTGCCACCCCGGCCGGCCAAATATGAGACATTATCTATTAACATGACTTCTGGTTTTCCTACTCTTGCAAAATAATCCTCTTTATTTCGTCTTATAATTGAACTAGCTGTAACTTTGTGCATAGAATACAGTTTATGTATTTAGTGAAAATATAACACAGGCCTACTATATATTATACTCCCCCTTTACCTCTGGGATAGGGTCCTGCCACATCTAACGATACCTTTTCTAGAGGTTTATTAGCCACAATGGGATGTAGTTCTATGTGTTTGGAGATGTTAGAATGTTTTGCTTTCTGGCAAACAATACACTTTCTTGTCACCTGTAGTACTCTTCGTCTAAGATTCAGGAAATATTTAGTTACACTACAGGCCATTAAAATTGCTACACCACAAAAATGACGTGCTACAGACGAGAAATTTAACTGACAGGAAGAAGATGCTGTGACATGCAAATGATTAGCTTTTCAGAGCATTCACACAACGTTGCCGCCGGTGGCGACACCTACAACGTGCTGACATGAGGAAAGTTTCCAACCGATTTCTCATACACAAATAGCAGTTGACCGGCGTTGCCTGGTGAAACGTTGTTGTGATGCCTCGTGAAAAGGAGGAGAAATGCGTACCATCACAACTCCGACTTTGATAACGGTCGGATTGTAGCCTATCGACATTGCGGTTTATCGTATCGCGACATTGCTGCTCGCGCTGGTCGAGATCCAATGACTGTTAGCAGAATATGGAATCGGTGGCTTCAGGAGGGTAATTCGGAACGCCCTGCTGGATCCCAACGGCTTCGTATCGCTAGCAGTCGAGATGACAGGCATCTTATCCATATGGCTGTAACGGATCGTGCAGCCACGTCTCGATCCCTGAGTGAACAGATGGGGACGTTTGCAAGACAAAAACCGTCTGCACGAACAGTTCGATAACGTTTGCACCAGAATGGACTATCAGCTCGGAGACCATGGCTGCGGTTACTCTTGACGCTGCATCACAGACAGTAGCGCCTGCGATGGTCTACTCAACGACGAACCTGGGTGTACTATTGGCAAATCGTGATTTTTTCGGATGAATCCAGGTTCTGTTTACAGCATCATTATGGTCGCATCGCGGTGAACGCACAATGGAGGCATGTATTCGTCATCGCCATACTGGCGTACCACCCGGCGTGATGGTATGTTTACACGTCTCGGTCACCTCTTGTCCGCATTGACGGCACTTTGAACAGTGAACGCTACATTTCAGATGTGTTACGACCTGTGGCTCTACCCTTCATTCGATCCCTGTGAAACCCTACATTTCAGCAGGATAATGCACGACTGCATGTTTCAGGTCCAGTACGGGCCTTTCTGGATACAGAATATGTTCGTCTGCTGCCCTGGCCAGCACATCCTCCAGATCTCTCACCAATTGAAAACGTCTGGTCAATGGTGGCCGAGCAACTGACTCGTCACAATACACCAGTCACTGCTCTTGATGAACTGTGGTATCGTGGCGAAGCTGATGGGCAGCTGTACCTGTACACGCCATCCAAGCTCTTTTTGACTCAATGCCCAGCTGTATCAAGGCCGTTATTACGGCCAGAGGTGGTTGTTCTGGGTACTGATTTCTCAGGATCTATGCACCCAAACTGCGTGAAAATGTAATCACATGTCAGTTCTAGTATAATATATTACTCCAATGAATATCCGTTTATCTTCTGCATTTCTTCTTGTTGTAGCAATTTTAATGGCCAGTAGTGTATTTTATCAGTGCATTTTGCAGTGCCATAATGGCAAGTTTTTCTCTTACCTTACTCCACCGTGTGTCTTCCTGATGTAATTGCCCCATTTGTTTGCACATAGTATGGTGTTTTGCCCTCCATCAACATAACTCTTATTTCAACTTCCTGCTCTAGAAGATCATTGAATTCCTTTAAGCCTTGTGGTAGTCGAGAAAGAGCATCAGCCATTACTATTTGATTTCCTTTTAGGTATACTATTTTAAAATCGATTTCTTCAAGATACATACACCGCCTGGCTATCCGTCGGTATAGCAATTTACAAGTTAACAAAAACAATAGGGACTGATGGTCACAGCACGTTTTTGTGTGTTAACCCCAAAGGAAATATTCAAACCTTTTAAAGGACCCAATTACAGCCAAACCCTCTAACTCGGTGACTGAATATGAACGTTCAGCTTCGGATAAGGTACGACTTGCGAAGCTAGTTACTTTAGGGATGAGATTTCCCTCTTATTCTACTATTTGAAAAAGGCATGCACCCAGTCCGTGAGAAGACGTGTCTGTGCATAAACAAAAATCTTTCTTCATGTCTGGTTGAGATAAAATATTAACATTTAACAGGGCTCACTTGATGTTTTAGAAATCGGTTTGACATTGTTTTCCCATACTCTAGGTCTGTTTTTCCGGAGAATATTGAGTAGAGAATCACTGTTCATTAAGTTGGTTAGGGGTGAATTTCCTGAAAAATGACAGTATGCCTTTAATTGGCTCTTGTTTTGAGGAATAGGGCAATTCCTAATGGAATCACGTTTTTTAGAATATGGCAGTATGCCTTCTGAAGAAATTGTGTCCTAAAAATTTTCCCTTTCGTTGTCGGAAATTATATTTCTTGAGATTTGCTGTTCCTCCATATTCTGAAAAACGGCTCAGTACTTGTTCAATTAATCTTAAGTGTTCTACCTAAGTGGATGTAGCAACTAAAAGGTCGTCCACGTATACTGTTACCTTACTCGAAAGTTCGGGCCCTAGAACTCTGTCAAGTGCAGAGACAAATACACCCGCCCTTACGTTCAGTCCAAATGGTAATACTTGAAAATCGAAGCTCCTGCCCCCACATACGTAGGCGGTATACTTCCGACTTTCATCATGTAGTTTTATTTGCCAATATGAAGACCAGCGGTCGATTATTGTAAGAAATTTAGTATTGAATAATTTCATAAGATGTTTCTCTAAATTGTCTGGACGTGTTCGGGCTGGCACAATAATCTTATTAATGTTATGTGCGTCGAGGACCAAGCGCACCTTGCCATCTGTCTTACTCACAGCCAAGATAGGACTACAATTAGGGGAAAATGGTGGTTGTATTATGTCCCATTCAAGCATTCTGTTAATCTCTTTTCTTATTGCTTCTCTCTTTGTCCGTGGTATAGGGTATGAGGTAGAACAAAAGTTTTGTGAGGATACACTTCCATTTTGTACACGAAATTCTTAATAATACCTGGTATTTTTTAAAAATACATGTATATAAGCAAGTATCAGTTCCCTAAGTTCCGATTGCTATTCTTTAGACAAGCACTTTGATTCACTTGCCTTTGTGCTTATTGTGTCGACGTTTACTTCTTCTGCTGCTGACTCGTTACTGTATGTGTTGACAAACATAACTATGGGATATACCAATTGAACTTCAAAATCGTAAGTAACTTCAGTTTTACATCTATGAGGAATTCCCCTTGTTAGGTCTGTTACAAATAAATGGTTATTTACAGTGAAATGATATTGGCCTTTTCCTATTTCCATTAGTACTTGGTATGCCCTAAATGTATCCATACCGATTAAACAATCAACTATTAATTTCTCTGCTATCAAAAAATTGCATCGTACAGAAAACTGTACTAATTGTATGGGAATTAAAACTTGTATCTTAACTCCTTTCGATTTCTGACCAGTGGCGGTTTGTACCTTGCAATTTTGCACTGGCAATTTGGGTATACGTCCTCGTTTCTTCAATTATTGAAAGAATCCCTGTGACATCAACTTAGTCGTAACACCTGTGCCAAACACAATGGGTGCTCTCTATCTAGTTTTTCTGCGTACCCTCATTACCTTGATCATCTCTCACATCATTACCATGGTCGTATCTGATAAAGCAAGTCTCGGCCAAGCTCGTGCCCCCACTCCCCTCCAAGGTCACAGAACAGTAGCCTACCGTGACCGGTTCAAGTTTTCCGGCGTCGCGGTGGCATCGATCTCTAGGTTAGGCGTAACTTCCACCATGTTGACCACTGATGTTTGGTTACGAAAATTAGTGGTCTGAGAGGGTCTCGACTGAAATTCTCTTTACCTCTGCGTGTTATTCGGCATATGTGTGTTACTTCGCTGGCCGAATTCCACTATCTGTGAGTTATTCGGTTCTCCGTTATTGTTTTGCGTTTGCCATGCGATCGGCTGATTATTGCCGGCAATTTGTGTCTGTACATACTGTACAGGTTGGCCATACGCTACTCGCCCATTGTAACTGTTTTTTTTTCTAAATGTTTGCCCTTTTCTTTTCTATAAAACTTTGTATTTACGGCTTTCTCCATTGCCGTTGTGATTACCGTTACCATTGTCATAGGTATGTGTGGGGTAAGGTTACCATCCGTGTTGTACTACGAATCCGTTGTTTGCTTGTTGGTCCGTAAATCTCTCTGTCGCTATCGGCGTATTAACAAGCTTCGATTGTACTGGTCTCTCTTCGTACATCCAGTACAGACAGAAAGTATTCGGTGCCGTGTTCCGGGATGGTAATGAGTTTTTGCCTAATGTGTGCAGGAAGACGGCTCTTTAAAATTTTCAGCACTTGCACTTTAGATACCGGGTTCGTCCAGTATCTGTTTACATTCAACTATTTCTCAAAATAGCCCCTTAAGCTTCTATACTTGCTGCTGAACGGAGCTGGGTTGATTACTTCACGTCTGAGCCTCTCTTGTACGGCCTTAGACCAATACTTATCCCGAAATGCTCTCTGAAACTGTTCATAATAGTGGCAACGTTCCGCCATGTCGATAGCTCATAGCAGAAGTCAGCCTGTGTGTATCCAAGAACAAATCTAATTTTCTGGGCTTCAGTCCAGGTACGGGGTAAAACATTTCGAAATGCTCTGATAAAGACCACAGGGTGTGTTAGTTTCTCTTCAGAAGTAAACATCGGGAATTGTCGATGCCCAAGTAATCCCTCATCGGCGAGTAATGTTGACAAACACGCCGCGCAGTCAGTGACAGGAGTGTTTATGTTCGCTTGTGGGGGTAGCGCATGGCAGCTGCGCTTGCTCGACAGGTGCAACAGCCGGCAAGTGTTGTTGAATTGTGCAACCTTAGCTATTTTCCTTCGACGAGCTAACCCCGTATTGTGTCTAGTTGGCCTTTGGCTGTGCTGCGGTGAGGACGCGCTGTTTGTGTTCCTGCCGCGGAGCGAGCTCTCGTGTTGTTTACATAGTACTCGGCCGTTTCGCGCGTGCCGTACTCAGCATATAGATCACTATGGCGCACCAATACAGAAAATCGACGCTCAAATTTACGTTCCGCAACGAATTTGCACGGCCCAATGCACTCGAAGTCGAACGATTTCTACGAGAAGAAGTTAAAATCCCGGCGACCGACATTCTCGGCATTCACTTGTCCATTGTGAGTAGTATCGTGTATGTCAAGATCATCAACGACGCAACATGTGAACGGATCCTTCGGGACACGAAACAGGGCCTCCGTTTCTGCCATGCTGATGGCAATGTGGAGACTGTGCACGTCGATTAGTCTGGCATGGGACTTCGCACGATCAGAATTTTCGAACTTCCTTTCGAACTACCGGCGGTGGACGTCGTGACAGCGCTGCGCCCCTACGGCGCGGTCCATGATCATATTGCGGAAAAATGGACGCAATTCCAGACATATCCTGTGCTGAACGGCGTCCGCCAGGTTCGAATAGAACTTAAAAGACTTGTGCCTTCATATCTGAATATCGGTGGCTGCCGTGCCATCGTCATCTACGATGGGCAACCGAAGAACTGCTCTGGTTGTGGGAAGGAGGGACACCTCAGATCAGAATGTATGCAACGTCGCATCACTCAACTGCCGCCGGCTGAAGCGGACCCGCCATCGCAGCCGACGCTGCTTCCTGTGACTTATGCAGCAGCCCTTACGACAGCTACCACTTCACCACGACAGCCGACATCCACTGCTGGGTCGCGGCTCCATGCTCCAATACAGGGCGACGATGACACACCCGCTCCACCAGATACGGATTGAACTCCGATGCCGCCGCCCCCGTCGACTGATAACAACATACATGACGATAGCATGGCCGTAGACTCACTTATTGTACCTACGGCTGCCTTTGTGCCGGAACGTCGTGAATCTTTGCCATCGTCTGACACAGAAGGACACACCAGGAAGCAACGCTCTCCGAAGCGACGGAAGCGGAGGCGTAGAGCAACTTCCGAACGGCATGCGACACAGCCTCCAGAGGATGACGATTCCACCTTCAATGACGACGCTACCACAGAGGTAGCCGCCATTTGCTGCAGTGTGGCACCATCGAACGAAACTGAGGACAAACCACATGTATCTACAGTGGCAAAATCGGATGCCGAGCTGCAGGACAGATGCTGCCCACCACCTTCTGGAATGCAAGCACCCATGCCGTGTCCTGAGGAAGCTAGGGAGGCCAATCTTACTTTCATTTCCCCGACGTGGGCGGATGACCACGACGACAACGGAACCATGCAAGTTACGCCAACAGGGCCCACGCCATTGGCGCCGGCTCTCTAGCAAGGACTGCCGGTGAGGTTTGGGGGGATGCGGAGGTGTCAATACAGTCAGAAGCGTCATAGGTCATTCCAGTCTTACTGGATAACTTAACACCTGCGGTTCGGCAACAAGCTTATCGTATCGCCACGCTTAACGTCAACACGATACGAACGGCAGTGAAGATCCAGTTGCTGCGTGAGATGCTTCGTTCTTCGGATGTAGACATTGCCCTGTTGCAAGAAGTATATATAGCGGCCCTCCCCGTTTTCTACGGTTATGTGACATACGTGTCACCGGCGGACCGGAATGGCAGCGGTACGGCAATACTAGTGCGCGACGGAATTGCCATCGAAGAAGAGACTTACCTTCCGTCAGGAAGGGGGCTGGCGATCACAGCACTGGGAACGCGCATCATTAACATTTACGCTCCATCAGGAACTGACCAACGCCGCGAACGATCGCTGTTCTACTCGGAGGATATCGCCCCCCTCTTTATCAGCCGCTTCGAGCAATATATCTTCGGGGGCGATTTTAACTGTGTGCTCCACCCCAAAGACCAAGTCCCACATTTCTCGACTTGTCAAGAACTTCGGCTCCTGGTTCGAGATCTGCTTCTGACCGACACGTGGGAGACAGTGCACGGTGAACGTCCCGGGCCGACGTACCTTACTAGTCACTCCGCCAGACGCCTAGACCGCATTTATGTATCACGAGCTCTAGCGCCGGGAGTATTGGACGCCGAACGTTGGCCGCTTGCCTTCTCCGATCATAGCGCTTTCATATGCACACTCACTCTACAACAGCAGCGGATATGGCGCAGCCGAGGACCCTGGAAGCTGAATGTGGCACGTCTTCAAGCCCCGGAATGCCGTCAGATTATCGCCAACACATGGCTGGATTGCGAACGTCGTCTTCCCCGATACCCATCGACTCTAGCATGGTGGGTGGACTGTGCAAAACCAGCTTTTCGGCGTGTGCTAACACAATTCGGAAAAGATATCGCAGCTTGGCATCGTCACACATTGGACTTTTATTACACGATGCTTCGCGAACTCGACAGCCAACCACCATCTCCAAACCGACAAATGGAAAGCCGCCGAATTAAAGGTAAAAATATTGTCTCTTACGAGGAAACGTTTGGAGGGGGTCGTAGTGCGATCGCGACGTCAAGACCGAGTGGAAGGAGAAAACCCGTCTATGCATCACATCGTGCTCGACAGCCGCCGACGCCGACAACAGCTGATCACGGACCTCGTATTGCCAGGTGGTAGGGTCGTAATGACTCAGGCGGCAGTTACAGAAGCCTTCGCAGATCACTATCGCCGGTTTTCGACGAGGTGAATACAGAGGACGAGGGAGCGGACGATCACGACATACTGCAGCACGTGTCGCACACCCTCGACAATGCAGCAGCGGCGACGCTGTTAGGTGGGATTACACGAGACGACATCGAGGACGCACTTAACAAGGGAGCACTCAACAAATCTGCCGGGCCAGACGGACTGCCGCTCGAGTTTTATCGTACTTTCCGCGATCTCATGATGCCCCGATGGATCATCATGTACCAAGAACTGATGACCCCCGGTTCTCACGTGCCACCTGCATTCGTTGAAGGTCTCCTAAAACCGATACACAAGCCTTCCAGAGGTCGGACGGTCGAGGACTACAGGCCCATTACAATGCTCAACTCTGACTATAAAATCTTCGCCCGACTACTCGCCAGCCGCATGAAGACGGTTCTGCCCCTACTCCTCTCAATGGAGCAAACGACACAGGGCGGAGTGACCAACATGCAAACGGCCACCAGTGAATGCAGGGATTTAATAGCCATCGCCACATCCTGTCGCCTTCGAGCTGCTCTGATCTCCATTGATTTCGACCACGCCTTCGATAGAGTTCACCACAAGTTCCTTCTGTCCGTTATGGCCCGCATGGGCTTCCCGCCTGACTTTCTCGACATCTTTCAGCGCCTTTTCCGTGGAGCTGCATCCCGTGTATTGGTAAATGGACGGATTGCGGGTCCCTTTCCGATCCGACGGTCAGTTCGCCAAGGATGCCCTCTCTCCATGATCCTTTACGCGATCGCACTCGAACCACTTGTCGGAGGGTTGAAAAACAGGCTCTCGGGCATGTCATTGAGGGATCACACCTTTCACTGCAGGATATATGCTGATGACCTTCTATTACTTGTCCGATCTGGTGACGAGGTACGATCGGTGATACAATGGACCAATCGCTATGGTTTGGCAGCGGGCGGCCTCATGAATGTGGCCAAGTCGGCAGCGATGCCCATTGGGAGAGGTCTACAGGAGGACGCTTTAGCCCCACTCCCACTAGTTAACAAGATCCGGTTCTTGGGCATAACATTTACACAGGATGTGCGCCGCACGGCTGCCATGAACTATGCACGATTACTACAGGCCATACGCACAGAAGTTCGCCGGAACTTACTTCGACGGATGGATCTCCTACAGCGTGTGGAATACCTCAAACATCACGTGGCAACTAAGATGATCCACATGGCCGAGGTCCTACCGATACCGACAGCGATGGCACACAGACTGCAAGCAGCGTTTGGATATTACCTTACCGCCGGAAACCTATTCAAAGTCCGCTACGAAACACTTACCCTCCCTCCGCTTGAGGGCGGACTGGGACTTATAAATGTACGAGCGAGGGCTACAGCATTATACTTGTGCACAATGATGTAATTGTGGACCCACAAAGATGCTTCCCTTACGAGTCGTCTGTTAGAGGAATTGCTGCCGGCGTCTCTCCTGCCACCTGTCACGGTTGCGCACATTACACCCTCACTCTCGCACCTCTCGGCATTTATTCTTGAGTATAGTTACGTGCACCCAGACCTTCCCAACACTCGCCCTCCCAAGGCGAGAGACTTTTACAGACTGCTGCTAAGGTCCATCCCTCGCAATGTGATTGAGAGGAAGAGCCCTACGACCCTATGGCCTGCAGTGTGGAGAGCGGTCCAGAAGTCGTTCCTCCCCACGCGGGTGCGAGCCGCGTGGTACCAGGTGGTGAACGGGAAGGTTGTAACACGACAAAGGCTGCACGCTATTGGGATGGCGGATTCCCCCCTTTGTCCACATTGCCACCTCGTGGATACTGACGACCACCGTTTAACATGTGGATCGGCGTTAGAGGTATGGCTGCTAGTGCAGAAGATCCTCGCCTGCTACCTACGTATCGCGCCTCGCACAATTGAGCCACGACTCCTCCTTTGTCCAGAGGATACTTATTTCCCACCTGCGAAGACTCATGCTCTCACATGGTTTAAAGGCATGTCCATATACTACCTCTTTCGAGATGATGAGAAGATGGTGCTTGATTACTGGCAATTTCTCCAGGACAGTCACAGCACACTTGAGTGTACACCCCGATACCGAGAACTATTTGCCAACTATTTACGCAGTGTCTTCGATAACCCCCCTCACAGTTGGGGAGTACCGGGCAGAGGATGACCGCCGTCATGGAGCTCCAAACGCTGCGAAATGTTGTACCAATTTGGAACATGGAATCTGTACGCAGATGGGCCATGCACATGGAATGGCGTGCGGGATTTGGTTACGTTTTTCTTTCTTTATTATCTATCACCACACTATTGGTTTCAAATTCTCTTTGATAGTTTAGAAGAAACTCTTGTTCTGTTGTTGCTACGGATGTACATTCTAATTTTGTTTGTCGTAACTGAAAGACGCCTTTTTCCATCTATATAAAAAAAGGTTGGCAGAGGGAAAAAAAATAAAAAAAATAAAACAAAAAATTCAAAAAATAAAACTAAAATATAAAAAAAGTTGGTAGAGCACTAAAAAAAGACGGTTAAGGTGTTGGGCTGCAAAAAAAAAAATATTGTGGGTAACCAGTGAAGGTATCTAACTTCTCCAAAAGCATAGTTTTGTTTTCTGTCATATGTTGTTTTGGAAAGTCAATAGTTTTAGCAACACTGCCTCGTAACCTCTGCTTGCTATAAATCCGATTCTATTTCAGCTAGAAGTGACTTTCTTTCTCATTTAGAACTTCTTCTACAGTATCTACAGAAATTTTGCATTGTGACACTACCTTTTAAGCAAGGGTGCCGCCCTTATCCTGCATCCCGGATTCAGCTTTTTCAGTTATTTTCTTAACACCTGCACATAACTTATCTCTCCTTTTTTTTTTTTTTTTTTTTTTTGAAAATTCTGACTCTAAACTTAACTGCCCTTAGACTCAACTTGTGTATTTCTGTTCTGTACTTAGGTTATTGCATACGTCTTGCAGTTCGCTGACTGCGTTCGTCGCATTTTTTACCCACGCATCCCGTTGGGATTGCGTCTCCTGAATTTGAGAATATACTTCACTGCGGTTTTGCAACTCACCTTCAAGTTGCTCCTGTTTACGTATTCCGTTAACGTATTTATATTGCTGGAAATGTCGGTAATTATTTTTTTTGTTTTAGTTGTTTACCGAGCTCTGTCAGTTTCCTGGATAGTTCGTCAGATACCTCATTGCGCATAGTTTTGCTCACCTAATTGAGCTGTTGACTAATACTATTCTTGAAATCCTTAAATGCCTGATTTTGATGTGTAAACTGTTGTCCCATATTTTCCTGATGTGAACTGCTGTGTTTCACTCTTCAGCTGTTGTGTTACACTTTCTTGAAATTCCTGTTGCCTCGTAAGCTGTTGAGTTGTTAGTTGCATGAGTTGTGTCAAATCGTGGGTGTCACTAGTATTTACACTGCTTTTTCGAACTGTTTTCTGCTCTTGCGTTCGTGATGTAGTGAGCAAATTGTCAGAGGAAGTCTCGCTATCGCGAGCTTCAGTTTTACTATTTGGAATAATGTTTCCCGGTGAGAACTGAGAAATTTTCTTATCGAGTGTCATAAAAGTTACATCATGATTTGTTATATCACCAGTGTAATCAATTTTTAACAGTGGGATACCAACCTGGTTATTTCGGTAGCCATCGGCCAGTTTACGAGTTGACGCGTTTCTTTCGACTGTTGCCAAACTCGGATTTCCGACATCTTGGCATATTGCATTTTGTAATGAGTTTTCAACAATGGCCATTTCCCTTTACTCCATTGAGAACACTGTTAAAGAAAATTATGAAAAGAAGAAAAAAGATTTTTTTTTTGTATTAAAGCAGATTTATATCCGTATTCATTAATGAACCTAATTATTTTCTGATACAGTCTCACAGAATTTGAATTAATTATTTTGCACTCTATTGTTGGCTTTACACAAATTTTCGTCTTTCCAATAGAAGTGCACTTTCCGTAAGGGACATTAATTGCAAGGAAAAGAGATTATCTACTGCAATAGAGATGGCGCCAAGCGCGGCTATATAAGCATACAGCATAGCAGCTTCCTACCTCAACCCCTGAAATCCGCATCCCCGGTGCGTCTCGTTTTTAATTTGCTCCTTCAACTTTTTATTAGTCCCAATCTCACAGACATGTAACAAATGAAACAAAGGCCTCATTAGTTTCTTGTAATGATAAAAGGGATCATTTACCTCAACAAAATTTTATCTCGCCAATTGAAAGGTGTGTTCATATTTCGCTCGGCGCCGTCCTTTGAACGGTCGCCGTTGAATAGTTGCGGGGGGAATAAAATGTGCTATATAATGGGAACTGGTTAAAAATTGTTGCTTCAATAATTAAAAGGGAAATTTTGAAAGAAATTGGAAAGTACACATATCCTGAGTGTACCTTAACTGGCACTAACATCAACAGACCTTCAATATTCAATACATTTAAGATCAACATTCGCCATTTAAATTTACGTGCTTCTTGTTATCGCCATTGTGCATAGAGCTGGTTATGACGATCGCCCCGCCTCTGCTCACGCAAATTCCTCTTGTTTGTTTCGATCCTCTTGAGCAGGATTCTCGGCGCGTCGCGGAATGATCAACAGGTGGTTTTTTAATAACTTCGTCCCTCAAATAACGTTTATAACACTTCTTTAATGTCCGTTTAGAACGCAAATTTTGAACAATATTAATGCAGCGGAACTCTTCATACGTCTGCCCGCTACTGCTTATAGAGACGAACAGAATTAAAAAATTGAAGAGCGTATTTCTGCTTGTTTTGTTTCTATGCCAATGTTATCTATGGTGCAAAATTATATATATATATATATATATATATATATATACAGAGAAAAAGAATAATAATAATAATAATATGATGCATTACAAAATATTGGTAGCAGTGTTTTTCTCCCGAATCAGATACGCATTCACTCATTTTACTGTCAGTAACCACTTTACACTATCTCATAAAAAAAATTGGGACACACACTAGAGCGCGTTTAAAATTAGTTGCGACTTCTGTCAGTTCGGTACGGAGCGAGTGGTGGGAAGTGGAGTTGCTAGTGTGTGCCTCAGCGTGTAATTTTTCTCAAACGATTTTAACTAAACTATTCGGTAATATACTGATTCTCGCACATCTTTTAACTTAATTCGTTGGTTTCGTGATGAGCTATCATTTCGTTAACGATCATTGTTACTGTGATACTTCGATATTAGGTGAATTACTCCAAGTTTGCAAATAAAAATGGGGGTCGCTATAAATTTGCATTCGGTGCGTGTTATGTCATGTTGCTGCGTATGAAAGTTAGATATATTTAATTATTCTTTAAAATTAGAGGGATATTGCTCTCTCTCTCTCTCTCTCTCTCTCTCTCTCTCTCTCTCTCCGGCGTCAAAGAAATTGAATGTGTGTAAAGCACTGGAACACGCACGCATGCGGCAGTGAAAATCCCAGAATGAAATATTAATTCACCCCTCCTATCTCATGAACGGTGTGAGATATCGAAACAAGATTTTCCTAAAAATTAGCACGCAAAGAGGAGAGGATTTTGCCACATAATGTATATGCAAAACTTCCATATCTACAGCGATATTCAAGCAACTACAGTTTTCAAATAAAATAATATAGTTTTTAAGGACCAGCAATAGCTGGTGAAACGAGAGTTTCTGTGGGTTTCGCAACAATGTAAGTGAAGAAATTACACGTTTATTTTTATACCGAGAATTGGATTTTCATAAGTATTGACTTGTCTTAACCTCAGTTGCTGCCGGCCGAAGTGGCCGAGCGGTTCTAGGCGCTACAGTGTGGAACCGCGCGACCGCTACGGTCGCAGGTTCGAATCCTGCCTCGGGCATGGATGTGTGTGATGTACTTAGGTTGATTAGGTTTAAGTAGTTCTAAGTTCTAGGGGACTGATGAACTCAGCAGTTAAGTCCCATAGTGCTCAGAGCCATTTTTGAACCTCAGTTGCTAGTTTAATAATAAACTGTTTCAGGATTCTGTCACAATTTCACTGCCTTATAATGTTAGTGACATGTACATTTGTAAACTCGCGGCATATTCGCAAAAGAAGCAGATTTTCACATGGTAACAAGAGAAGCTATGTATTACTCAACACTCGTCACAGTTGTTCATGGATCTATGTCTCCTCGACCACCTTCTTGGTATGCCTGGTGGCATCCTGTGGTTTAACATTTGCAGCGGCTTCTTTTGTCAGCCGTTCAACCTCACGCAGCGTAAAATTCTTTTTGTTTTTAGCCACATTATTTTTCATTTACGTCACTATATTTCCAGTCGGATTTTAAAGAGCGCGATAGGGAGGAAGCCTGATTAAACTATGCCCTTTAGCGCTAGGCGGTTCCTCGACCTGGTAGCGTGGAGTTTGTAGGCTCGTACGGCACTAAAAGTTCCTTTAGCTCCGCCTTATACTTACTAAGTCCAACTTTATCCAATGAAACATTTCTTTGTAGCCAGAGCAAAATGTCTGCTTTCTTCCAATGCATTGTTGGAGTTTTATCCATTATAACAGAGTTATATGGCACATTGTCTATTACTGTTGTCGAATTCGGAGCAATATTTTGCAGCAGAACGCTATCTTCACAGCAGTTGAACTTGTTCTTGGACGACCACTTTTATTGCGAATCTCGTGTGCAGATATACTGTACTGTTATTATTAAAGCAACTCCAACACAAAGTATTTTGTTCTCAAAGTTTGACGACTGCAGAACACTTCAACGCCAGAAAAAACCACTTTACAAAGACAGTTAATGAACATAATCCGCCCCGACTGCTGAATGATCAGCGTGACGAACTGCCATCCTCAGCGTCCCGGGCTCGATTCCCGGCTGGGTCGAGGATTTTCTCCTCTCAGGGACTTGGTGTTGTGTTGTCTTCATGATCATTTCATCCCCATCCGGCGCGCAGGTCGCCCAATGTGGCGTCGAATGTAACAGGGCCAGCACCAAGGCGGCCGGACCTGCCAATGACCGACCAATGACGCCAAACGCTCATTTCCATTTTCCAGTCGAACTACAGGTGACGTGGCAGGGTAAGCCGTCCCGTCATTGATGTTACCTGGCCTACAGCGTCATGTCCCCTTCGGTGAGCCTAACGTCAAAAGACGCGACTAATTTTAAACGCAGGATATTGCACATTAATATGGTCTGTGTCCACCTTTCACCTAAATGACGACTTGAACTCTACTGAAGACACTTCCGACGTTGTGTCTCAATGTCTGCGGAGTAATTGCAGCCGATTCTTACTCAAGAGCCGAAACCACAGAAGGTAGTGGTGTTGGACGCCGGGGTCTGGAGCGGCCGTCGTTCTAACTCATTCCAAATGTGTTCCGGTGGATTCAGGTTGGGATTTTCAGCAGGTCAGTCTATTCCAGAAATGATCCACAAACCATTGCCTCGCATATCTAAAAATGGTTCAAATGGCTCTAAGCACTATGGGACTTATCATTTAAGGTCATCAGTACCCTAGACTTAGAACTACTTAAACCTAACTAACCTAAGGACATCACACACATCCATGCCAGAGGCAGGATTCGAACCTGCGACCGTAGCGGTCACGCGGTTCCAGACTAAAGCACCTAGAACCGCTCGGCCGCAGCGGCCGGCCCTCGCATATCGTCTTCGAACTGTTTCTCTACTGTGCACAGTATAAAGTGCTTTAAAATGTACTATATTGCAGAGTATGTGCTGTTCAGAAGTAGGGCCTACGACATAATGTTCCTTCGGACGTGTACGCATGTCCGAAGGAACAATCGTTAATGAGACTACAGCTGTTATGAAAACTATGAAATGTATTCGCTGATGGTTGTCCATATTTGCAACTGCTGATACATTTCAAGTGTTTCATACCGGGTGTAATCGTCGTAGTGACTGTTCCTTCGCACATGCATGCATGGCTCCGACCGTGGGTGGTGCTAGGATAGCCTGAGAGTAATTCAACCACTCGCAATAAGCGAGAATTCCGGATTCGAGTCCCAGTCCAGCACAAATTTTCGTTTTCGTCATTCCATTACACACCTGATGATTATCCATACACGAAGTTGTAAAATATGTTCATATTCTTCCGCATTTAGCGTTTTCTTAAGGACAGTCAGGGAGTCTCGCACTAATGACGAAAAGCACGCTAATACCGTAACACCACCTCCACCGTACTCCGCGGTTGGAACTACACCTAATGGTAGATAGATCTAAAGTTCTCCAGGCATTCACCAAGCCGATTCCCTTCCATCGGTCTACCACAGCGTCGTTCATGGCTCCAAATCACTCTTTTCCAACCAACTACTGTTCGGTGGGGTCGCCCTTTACACCACATGGAAGAGCCCTTTGGCATTCACTACAGAGATGTGTGGCTCATTAGGAGCTCCTCGACCATTGTACACCATTCTGTACGTTTGTTCATCCACATTTCCACTTCGGGCAACGGCCTTGCCGCAGTGGATACACCGGTTCCCGTGCGATCACCGAAGTTAAGCGCTGTCGAGCGTGGCCAGCACTTGGATGGGTCACCATCTAGGCTGCCAGGCGCTGTTGCCACTTTTAGGGGTGCACTCAGCCTCGTGATGCCAATTGAGGAGCTACTCGACTCAATAGTAGCGGCTCTGGTCAAAGAAAACCATCATAACGACAGGGAGGGCTGTGTGCTGACCACACGCCCCTTCTATCCGCATCCTCAACTGAGGATGACACGGCGGTCGGATGGTCCCGATGGGCCACTTGTGGCCTGAAGACGGAGTGGTGCTTTATTTCCACTTCAGTCACATTACCAACAGTCTTCTTGAGCACTTGTAGAAGATGTGAAATGTTTCTGATGGATTTGCTACTCAGGTGGTATCCAATTACAAGTGCACTTTCGAGGTCAGTTAGCTCTGTTGATCTACCTATTCCGATGTTAGTGCTTCTCTACTGACCACACCGAACTCCCTGTCTCCTTTTATACTGGTAGTTACATCTACTGGTCAATTGTGCATTACACAGCAGTGTCTGGATACTTTTATCAGGCACTTGTTTCGTGTTATGTGTGTTATGTCTGCGATAGGTTGCTTTGGGTTGGATGATGTCACCATAGCGCGGTCCCCAATAAAGATCGTGAGGGTCATGCCTCTACTCCGTCCCCTGATCGGTTGTAGCAAACGTTCCAACCAGCCAAAGGTGTAGATTAAGATACTGATCGTATCAGTTACCATCAGCAAACCCGATAAGCTTCGTGAGAAAACAGCTAGAACCGCCACATCACAGGAAACTGCGTAAGGAGGAAAAGAAGGGGACAGACACTACTCTTAAAAAGGACAGGGACTGAATTTCTCAGATGAAAGCGCCAACAGTTGAAAGTAGCAGTACTTACCTCATTTACAGGCTCGCTAAACTGTAGACAAAGGATCTGTGTACACACTAGCTTAGAGCTGATAACCGTGAATGAACACTTAGATTTTATATCTTGTAAGTTAAAACGTTGTCGAAATTATTGCTTTGTATTCTTAACTGTATGGCACATGTCTACATTAAATTTCGGAGTATTGCTTTTCAAAATATGTATTTGTTATATATTACAGACACTCTGGTCAAGGGGCGACCTGCCTATTGTAATACTTGAAGAAATACTTCAGAGCGAAGATCACATTACTTCGTTGTCATCTTCGGATCTGCCGTACGACACATCAGATTTTCTTTGCCATTAGTAAGATACATATAAGTATAATATTTTACGTATACATAACATACATCATCTTTTCCAAAATTACGCCCTTAGTTTGACACTGTAAAAAATTTAAATAGTTTCGAAATGCAGGCTCTACCAGTAGGTAGATCATAACCAACCAGCCTACCATGGTGTAAAATACTATTTTCAATCACACTGCCATGCTACTTTCGCCAACTATGTGCAATCACCCACATGCTCGTCTGGAACTGTACTGAATAGGGTGTTGTGACAGACAAGGTACCTCTAATGGTCGTTAGATGGCAGCGTGGTAACAGATGTCACTGGTTGCATTTTTATTTGATAAATTATACAATTCGCTTATCGCAAATTTTTGCAGTCATTAAAGTAGTCCAGATCTGAAGTTAAAGAAAATTACAGACATTTTATAGATCTTATATGGTAGTAATAACTGTCAATATACCAGCCTTGTTAAAGAATGAATGTCGTCATTTAAGTGATACATAGCTAAACACTTTTCATTTTGCAACGTACATACCATATTTGCAATATTTAAAAACAATCTAACAAAAGTTTTTTACACAGTTAAAATTTTAAATTTTATTGGCACTGCAAATTTATTCTTATGAGTTGCTTGTTAATTTCTAAAGCAACTTTTTCCAGCAAGTTACCCCTTTACGTATAAGGTCTTTTACTGTGACATCAACATTTTATATTACGCTATCTCACTTCACAATAATAAATGTTTCCTGCCTTACACTATAGTGGTTATTTATTTGTTTTAATTTTTCGTACAGAACTTACGACGAGCAGTGACAATAAAATTTAAAGATTATAAAATACTTAAAAAATTGTTAGACTGCTTTTAAATGTTATACATATGATACGTGCACTACAGAATAAAATAAAATTAGCAGTGTATTACTTAAATGACAATATTACTTCTTTATGAAAACTTGTACATTGATAACTGTTATAATTGTATAACCTTCAGAAAATGTTTGTAATTTTCCTTTAATTTAATATTAGGTCTACTTTAAGTACTGCACAAATTTTCCATAAGCGAATTGTGTAATTTATCTAATGTGAATGCAACCAGAAATATACGGCCGACTCACAATCAGTGCAGCTCCAAACGAGCATGTTGGTGGTCGCACGTGATCGGCGAAAGTTGCATGGTAACAGGACTGTAAATAGTATTTTATTAATGAGATCTACGTGCTGGTAGAGCTTGCACTTCCAAACTATTTATATTTTTTACATGGCTACATGGCTACCGACCGAAAATAAGACGTTTCCTAATGCAGTGTGTGTCTTGCGTTGTATTGCGGATCCGAAGATGACAGCGAAGTACTGTTGGGACCGGTATTATATATAAAATAAAATAAATATTTAAATGTGATCTTATATCTGGAGTGTTTCTTCAAACGTTACAATATGTATTTCTCTGAACAGCAGTTTCTTGCAAGTTATGTTAAGACAATGCACTCAGAACTGAACTAAAGTATTATTATCATTGTTTTATTACCATTATTAATATTATGTCAATTTATTTCGTATATAAGGGGCGATCGAAAGGTTTACGTTTGAGGGCGTTGCTGCAGCGTACATACCCTGTATAACGTAGCGCGACTCCGGTATGATTCCATAAGTACCGGCATATAGGCAGGGATCAGTGCAGTACTCAAATCCTTCCGACATGCATGCGGTAAATGCAGAAACGTGAACTAAAGCGACTTTGATACCAAATGCTGTTAATCTCTTCTTGGATGATAAAGGACAAAAACCGGTAGCCAATGAAGAATGTGTATGGGGCAACACGTCTGTCGACAACAACCGTTGTGGAATGGTGGACCGAGTTTAGTGAGTGTCTCAATTCGACAAAGGACGCCGACTGACCTGGTAGGCCTCCTAATCCATTAAGGAGAACTCAAGTGGGAGACACTCATGATCTCTTCCCATTCGGTTATCATGCCTTTGATCTCTTTAAAAAGGCCTTGAATGGTCGATGATTCCTGTAGAACGAAGATGTGCAGCAGGCTGTTACAGACTTCTTCACACATCAGGATACTGTATTTTACCAAACAGGTATCTTCAACAGGTTGGATCGATGAGATGAGTGCCTCAATACTCACGGCAATTTTACCTGATTGGCATACCGCTTCTAAACTGTACGACCTTCGAACGGAAACTTTTTTATCATCCGTTATGTTTTGTTGTGAAAATCACGCGCCACTGGAACAAATTAAAATTGGTGGTGATAGTTAATTATAACGCAGCAGGGGTGGAGGAGAGCCAGCATCAAAATTAGATCCTCTCCGGATCCGCACACTACACAACCCGAAATATGGAGCGTCTCAACTTGCAATTATGAAACTCGCTTCACATGCTAGCCTACGCTTTTCAAGTTCTTATCAATAACACAGCAATTTTTCGCCGATTCCTATAGTATGGTTAGTTCTTGCGGTGAATATTTACTTTATAGAAGAGTTTGATATTAAAAACAAAAAGAAAATGACGATAAAAGTCTCAGAATTTTTCATGTATGAATGTGAACCTACTAGGTGCAACCGCTGAAAGATATCGGCTTATAGAGCACAAACGTTATAAAGTAGCAACGCAAAGGATGGGTAGTGGTTGACTGGATTAATTACAAATATACGTGATACTTAAATAACGGGAAAAAAGCTACAAATGTTGGGGCTACTGGTGCTGGTCGAACAATGGTGGTAGTGTATGACCGCAATTTATACTACGCTTTCTTACATTTCATTAATTGCTGTAGTTATTAACTTAAGATTTCTCAACAGCACCAATGCCAGGAAAATTTGTTCCTTTTGCACTTTACATGGGCATCAGATATATTGTTAGTCATGTCAGTAAACAACTACACATGCTGTGTGTCGCTGCCTCATGAGGTAATAAGCTTACTTTGTTCGCATTTCATAATAATGAAATATTTTCGTTTATATTTTCCTTTTATAGAGGACTCGGAAAGCCAAAGCCAACTATCTGGTCAAATAAAATAAATAGTGCCAAACACTGTGAATTCTACAATTTTTTCCCTTTTCTTTATTTTCTCAAGAACTGTTTGAAAGCAGATCAGTATTTTTAGATGAACTGTAACTGACAATTGTGAAAATCAGCGAGATAAAACAACTTTGGCCTCACAAGACTAAAATTCTGGAGAAGTATGGTTCAAACACCTATGCCACCATATAGATTTTGTTTTGTGACAGAGACACAAAGCAAATCACAGAAACACTGTCACTTTTATATTTTCAGTAATTTTTCTTATTAATTACAGATTCTCGAAACGATTTGATGTAGAAAATATGGTATTGTTAGAGTTAGTATCCGCACTTATAGAACAAAAGTCCGTTGTTAGAAGTAACTATCAATCATCAGTGTAATGTAGGTTTAGGTTGATTTCTCTAAATTCCGCAATTACAGTTTTATTACTTCTTTTTCTCCAAAAGAATTAAGTAACTTCATACTCAGGGATGTAAATTAAAAACTCGCTTGAAACAAAAACACTCGGTCCTGCTATAGTTTATTGCTAGTAAATTTTCATGTACCGTACTTTTAGGAATTGAGATTCACTGACTGGGAAGAACACAAATATCATTTCTATTAGCGGACAACATCCCACGTCAGCCAACTTTAAGGACTCACTGAAGTTTTATGGTACGTTAATTACAACTCAATTGCAAATTTTCTTTTACGCAATTTATTTAACTACTTCAATACAGGATATAACTGCTGATGCTTTTATGTGTTACCGTAATACGTACACACAGCAGGGTACTGGTTGTATTTTTTCTGCGTCGAACAGTCCTCTCACAAACACGTAACAAGCATTACGAGCTGATGTTCCCTGCACTGCCGTACTGTGCACTATCGTACTGCACTACTAAGTAGACAACGCCTGTCAGTATGGACTAACCGTTTTGTGTCCATGAGTACACAATTCAACACCTGACCTATTGACGAGGGGAAGGAAGATAAACGGCAATGGGTTTGTTGTTGCCATACGTACGTGAAGCTACTGGTCAAAAATGGTTCAAATGGCTCTGAGCACTATGCGACTTAACTTCTGAGGTCATCAGTCGCCTAGAACTTAGAACTAATTAAACCTAACTAATCTAAGGAGATCACACACATCCATGCCCGAGACAGGATTCGAACCTGCGACCGTAGCGGTCGCTCGGCTCCAGACTGTAGCGCCTAGAACCGCACGGCCACTCCGGCCGGCGCTACTAGTCAATCTAAAAACATAGGACTTGAAACGGCAATAATGATTAGTCTCCAAAAGATGTAAATACTCAGGTAATATTGTTGAATGCACTGTCCTCAGTCACCAATGGAAATATCTGGACTGTTACACCCTGTATAGTGCAACGACACTTTTGACAACACGATCCTGACTTCTCACAGTCACTGCCATTGGCTATAACATCGCTGCCATATGAACAGAAAATAAAAGATAATTCTGTGAATATTTTGGCATAAAGGTAACATAAATACAGAGATATGTAGATTTATAAAATTTTGATCTTACTTTGATAAAGCAAGAAAGACATTATTGTTCCCATCAACTACTTGTAGCACTATACGTATTCTGTGCACTTAATTTCGTTGGAATTTCTTCAAGCTCTCCAGGGTTGTGCTAAGATATCACGACTTCCACAGGCCTACTTTCACAGCTAGGAGTGGTGGAGGAATCTTACCATCTCCATGAAGGACTCTCGGTACTAAGCCATACACTATCTGACTATCCGATCAAAAGTATCCCTGCACATATTAGTGGGCATTAATGTGCAACCTTCATCTTTATGGCGGCTTGAACTCTATTGGAGACATTTTCAACTAAGTGTCTGAACGTCTGTGGAGCAATGGAGCCCATTCTTCCTCAAGGACTAAAAACAGAAAAGGTGGACGCTGTGGCCTGAAGGGAAGTCAGAATTCTAGGTCATCCCAGAGCCGTTCCGCCTTTGGGTTCTGGTTGGGATTCTAGACAGGACAGTGCATTACAGGAATGTTACTGTCCACAAACAATTGCCCCACAAAAGACGCCATATGACAGAGTGCAGATCATGGTGATACAACCATCGCTCCTAGATGTTCTTCTACTCTATGCAATACACACTGCTGTAATATGTGTTCAGAGCCTCATGCACAACAAGCGGAACCACACACTAACCACGAAAATCACCCCCCGCACCGTAACACGACCTTCTCCTTACCTCACTATTGGCACTGCACACGAGGATAGGTGAAGTTCTCGAGGCATTCGCTGAAGTCGAACACTTCCAACGCACTGTAACAGGGCGTAGCGTGATTCAACAGTACAAATCACTTGGTTCTACTCATCTACTGACCAGTGGCGTCGCTCTTTACATTTCCTCATAAGTCACTTAGAACCGACTACATAAATGTGTGGCTGCTAAGGAGATACTCGACCATCGTACCCCAGTCATTTTCCTTACGTATAAAAAAATGGCTCTGAGCACTATGGGACTTAACTTCTGAAGTCATCAGTCCCCCAGAACTCGGAACTACTTAAACCTAACTAACCTAAGGACATCACACACATCCATGCCCGAGGTAGGATTCGAACCTGCGACCGTAGCGGTCGCACGGTTCCAGACTGTAGCGCCTAGAACCGCTCGGCCACCCCGGCCGGCCCCTACGTATAGCCACTGCGCTAGCTCGGCTAGCCTCATGGTACTGTGGATCTCATGTCTGGTTCTGTTGACTAATATACGATTTTTACAATCGCCCCCCGCAGTGCTCGAGGGTCCCTGTCGGTCAGTACACTTCCCAAGTCACTGAGTCCCCTGACCGACTCTTTTTACTGTTACTGCTTCTCTACTGACAACAAAGCACTCCACGCTTTCTTTTGCACTAGTGGGTCGGCTTCTCGTGACACCTAATGGTTAATTCAGCATTAGATAGGGGTGTTAGGGTACTTTCGATCACATACTGCGTTTCCAGCATGTTTGGCGTACCAGAGCTAAGCTGGGGTGAAATGTACAGCATCTGACAACAAAGTGAAGCACTCATAATGGGAACAGGAAACAAAATTAAACTTCAGAGTCTGAGAGTGTGTGATGTTACTTCAGTGATTACACAACAGAGTCAAGTTCAGAAAAAAATTTGGCAGTTTGATCCCACCTACCAGTGAATCGTTCCCTGTGACCTAGATCGAAGCACTGATTCGGTTGGAAAGGGTGTCATAATGGCGTTATATCCTCTCCTGAGAGAAACTGGCCTCGGCGGTTGGTTGGTTCAAATGGCTCTGAGTACTATGGGATTTAACATCTGAGGTCATCAGTCCCCTAGAACTCGGAACTACTTAAACCTAACTAACCTAAGGACATCACACACATCCATGCCCGAGGCAGGATTCGAACCAGCGACCGTAGCGGTCTCGCGGTTCCAGACTGAAGCGCTTAGAACCGCACGGCCACACTGGCCGGCGCCTCGGGGGTATCTCACAGCTACACGCAGACAGTTAAAGAGACAAATGCCATGCGTGGACGAGCACTGTCGTGTTGGAAAATGACGTTAGGACACAGTTTCATGTGTGATGGTAGAGGATGTCTATGAGGTACTTTTGTGCCATTAGAGTTCCCTCGGTCAGTACCAGTAGTAACCTGAGGTCGTACCTGACGACTGACAACACCATGACCGCAGGCTAACCCTGCTGTGCCCATCCGAAGATTGGAAGAATGAGCGCTCGCCCTAGATCGCCACCATTCTCACCGAGTAGTGTAGAACCGTCATTGATCGTCGAACATAATGTGATTGCATTTATCCGTAATCCATGTTTCCGGACACTGTGTAAGCTTACGCCCCATCGTGAAAGCATGTATGGAATACACTGAACGGAATCTTTAATTAAATATCTTAACTTCGCCCTGTATTTCTGTCGAAAGTAAATCATCACCCATCCAAACAATGATAAACGAATTTATCTGATTACAAACTTAGACAAGAATCTCCATGAATTCAGAGTATTACACATGTACATATTTGACTTCACAATAAACAAGTGGACTGAACTTCACACTGAGTAGATTAAAGGGATCTGCAATGTAATTCAAGTGAACACTTATCTGGACAAAACATTCACATCTACTGGAGTGGTGAAATACTACAGAGCTATATGCGTTTGCATCTATTGCCAGAGTTGAATGCTTGTTAATCCTCTAACAGCGAAAAATTTTTCAGAATGACAATTGAAATTGCTGTATATCATTACCAACGATTTCTCTTTCCCTATAGGTTGTTTCGCTGTCGTGAATGGATCTCACCGTACTTATAACCTGCACGAGGTGGCTGACGTGATCACAAGGTCAGTCATTGGCTTTGTAGCAACAACACCTCACTGTTTGTATCTAAGTGCAGTTCAGCTGGATGGAAGCCTCTCGTCCTAGACGAGCCTGGAGAAGTAGTCTAGAAAAAAGTCTTTCCATCAAGACGCCACCTAGGGAAGAAGTAACATTCTACAAAGCACTTCCACTTGGTTGAATAATAAATCTTGCGAGCGCCGACAAGTAAAAGGTTATCTTAGAAGACGCCGGCCTCCCTCCATCACGCGTCTTTCAAGTGACAAAGCTCGTTAGTCGTGGCACTCCAAAATGTCTCGGAATTAATCCCTCTCTTTGCCTAAACTTGTGCACTAGCCAATATGAAAGGACCTTTGTAAGCACAGTCGCACTCTTTACTACCACTTCTAAATTATTCATGTGAAGCAATGGTAGCCGTTTTTATAAGCTATTTCTTTAAGTATCTCGTTTTGCGGCACCTGGGCAAGATGTCAAAGAGGCACTAAGCTTTCTGTATCCATTCCACTTTCAGAGATGTTATCATAACAGGCCGTGTTTTTCGGTGTGTTCTGACTGTCCGCTGTTTCCCTACACAATTCTAGTCCTCCAAGGAGTCCGCCGTTAAGCGGCATGTGTCCCGAGACCTCACAGATTGCTAAAAGCAGTGTTTGTTGTTCCCGCACATGCTGGAGATGCAATCTGTATTATGTGACTTCGGACAGGCAGTGCCATGGCGGTCTCCTTTCAAACCACAGCCCGACCTAATACCTACCTTGCAGCCCAGTCAGCAATGAGCAATTAGCAGCAGTATTGTCCTGGCGGAAGCTGGTCTGGGTTAGCAAACAGCGACCAGTGTAACGACATGTGTCATAGCTCACGGAAGTACTGTACTGGTTCCTCATGCAATCGGGAATGGGTCAGACCACAACGACCAGGCAATAACGTGTCTTTTACTCCCTCTGCATCTCATTCCATTCGCAGTCTCTCGTGCCTTCCAGCAACATGTGACCGGTGTGACCTCAAACAGTTTAAAAGCGTGTACATTAATACTACAGTTCTATAAAACAGACAGACATATTTCTGCTTCTATCATTCTTCCTTTCACGAACATTTCAAATAACCATATTCACTACGTTTACAGTTTAGCAGCGTTAGAAATGAGCACCCTCTATTGTTTTCCAAATTCATTGTGACTCATTACCGTACACGACATTTCAACTGTACTGGTTCATTCAACTTGATCATATACGTTAGCTTATTTATCTCTTAATTAGACCTTCATTGTTTACACGTAATTTACATCATGACAGCTAAGTCATAATTATGATTCTCTTACTAAAAATTTTCGTTTACATAACGACAGTTTCATTAATTCTTCACTCGCAAATTTGTTTTCATTTCGAGCTCAGATGAGCTTCTTGTGATTGGTTACTGATTTTCATGCACTACTGGTTATATCTGAGAGATTTACCGATACTTAGTAGACGACTCACAATTACCTGTAACCCAAATCCACTGTAGCCAGCCTACATATGTATCACCCATCTTCTTTTATCTTCATTTGCTGGCTCTCGTCCCCTAAGTTAGATTACGCGTTCATCCACTATCTTATTAATTCATTTTATATCTTATGCTGTGGGTTCTCTAAATTGTGGCGATAGTTTGAAACACAAGTCCAAGCATAATGTGGTTCTTGACTTGCACCAGGAAGTTACAACACAAAGTTTTCTTACTGTAAATGTTATTTTTTCGTGGATTCCTTACCTCACCTTTCCTTTTAATTTGACGTTGATGACCTTGTTTTTACATTCATAATGGTTCATGATCTCCCTCTCTTTGATTGTGGACCCATAATTAGCTTACTGCTACCCCATGGCTTCTCCTGATGACAACTGGACTTCCATCCTAAAATTCTCTTAAAAACTCGATGACTCTCTTACCTTTACATGGAATTACTTCGTGATCTTAATACATATCCTTACAAATGACTTGAGACAGGATGTCGTGCCTCTGCGCATTCCTACAAAACTTATTATTCCCTAAACATCTTGACATGCGAAAAGTGGCGTTTTCCAATTGATTTGCGGCTTCGTAGCTTTTCTAATTTTACGAGATGGTGATGAATAGTTTTCTGCACGCAGTAAGTTCCACTAAATTCGTAAAAGAATTTGCTTGTTAGATATCTGTTCTTCTTAGATCAGATCGCCCACAATAAACTTCATCTCTCTCATCGGTACTTCCTGATTTTCCCTATTTTTCTCAGCTTCTGCACTAATCCGCTCCAGTGATAACTCTACAATTTCTTTATAGCGTTTACGTGTGATATGTGAATAGTGTACAGTTTCCCTTATTCGATCCCCAGGTAGTTGGATTGTCAGAAATAATATTGTTCCTATTCCAGAAGCCTCGAGTGGGAAGTCCTGGATCTCACGTTGAAAATCTGCCAGTTACATATATCATGATTTTTGTTGATTGTGACAGCACAAATGAAACATCTTAGCAATCTCTATCATTATTCTCACTGCGGGGCTCGCTGCTGGATGGTATCATGATAAAAGGCCGCTTTATCTTCGTTTGCTTCATAAAGTCCTTCCAATACTTTGATATAAACTGTAGCCTGTAGTTTGACAGAATCTTTCCCGCTTTTCCAATCGAGGAAAAAGCATAACTGTTGAAACCTCTCGTTACTGATCTACTGGTAACGTTCATCAAATGTGCAAACATTTCGAATTTAAAGGTAACTTCAATAGTAGCTAGAATATACCGATACACTTCATGCATGATCGGCATTGCCCCAAACACGTCAGTGACCGCAATTTCATTTAGTTGAGGAGTCCTTTTGGTGCGATTGGAACATGCGAGCCTGACGCATGGCAGTTGTAGGTTTAGCCTTTTGATATGATGTCTACTCAGAACCTTCCTAACCATCAGGTCCATATTATAAAAGTGTACGGACTCTCGCAACTTGGTGTAACACTTGTGGGTTCCAAAATACGCGTGTCCGAGGAGCATGTAGCAAATTAGCTTTTTACAAATTCCTCTGGGATCAAGAACTGTTCAAAAATGGTTCAAATGGCTCTGAGCATTATGGGACTTAACATCTATGGTCATCAGTCCCCTAGAGCTTAGAACTACTTAAACCTAACTAACCTACGGACATCGCACAACACCCAGTCATCACGAGGCAGAGAATGAAGAACTGTCAACTGGGTTAGTACGTCTAAACAAAATGACATTCCTAGTCAAATAATATTGCCTAATGTTCGCAGTGGTCCTGTCTTCCAATTTCTCTCCCGCCTCCACCCTCTTTCTCTCTCTCTCTCTCTCTCTGTCCATCTATCTACCTATCTACCTATCTCTAGATCTCTATCTCTCTCCTGACTGATTTGGTGTGGCAAACCATGAATTCATGTCCTATGCTAATCTTCTCATCTCAGAGTATCAGTTGCAACCTACGACCTCACCTCAATTATTTACTGGATGTATTCCAATCTCTGCTTCCACTACAGTTTTTACTCTCTACATGTCCCTCTAGTACCAAAGAGGTTATTCCCTGATGTCTTAACAGCTGTCCTGTCATCCTGTCCCTTCTTCTTGTAAGCGTTCTCCATATACTCATACACCGTTCCTCGCCGGATCTGTGGAGAACCTCCTCATTCCTTCTTAATCAATCCACATAATTTTGGGCCTATCTTTGATACTAATAGACTTCTCATCGGCAGGAATGCCCTTTTTCCAGTGCTGGTCTGTTTTTCTATCATTCTTGCTCTGTGTTATTTTGTTTACTAAGTAGCAGAATTCCTTAAATTCATCCACATCCCGTACTCATTAAACTGTTCATCCGATTCAAGGCATCGTGTAAATCTTTACTTTCACTGAGGATAGCAATGTCATCAGCAGGTTTTATCATTGATATCCTTTATTCAAAATTTTAATCCCACTCTTGCAGTGGTTCTTCGATGTATACATTGAACAGTGGGGGCGAAAGACTACATCGCTATCTTACATCCATTTTAATCCGAGCACTTCATTCTTGGTCTTCGACCCTTTCTGTTCCCTGTTGGTTCTTGTATATATTGTATCTTACCCATCTCTCCCTATAGCTTACTCCTATTCTTCTCAGAATTTCGGACATCTTGCACCATTTTCGTTGTCAAATGATTTTTCCACATCGACGAATTCTTTAATGTGTCTTGATTTTTCTTCAGCCTAGCTTTCATTATCAACTTTAATGTCAGAACACCCTCTCTGGTACCTTTACCATTCCAAAAGCCAAACTAATCATTAATAACAGATCCTCAGTCTTCTTTATCATTTGTCTGTATATTATTCTTGTCAACAATTTGGATGCATAAGCTTTTAAGCTGTTTTGGCGATAATTTTTGATTTGTTAGTTGCTCTTATGTTCGAAATTGTGTGTATAAAGTTTTTCAGAAAGTTTGATGGTGTTTCGGCAGCCTCCTATATTCCACACACCAACGTGAATAATCGTTTTGTTGTCACTTCCCCCAATGCTTTTAGATATTTCGATGGACTGTTTCTGTTCCTTCCGCCTTATTTGTTCTTAACTCGTACAAAACTCTCCCGAAAATTCTAATTGTAGTACTGGATTCCCTCTCTCTGTCCTGACAACTCCTGTTTCGTCTCGTCTTCAGACAAGTCTTCCCCCTCGTATAGGCCGTCAGTATTTTCTTTCCACCTATCTGTTCCCTACTCCGCATGTAACAAAGGAATTCCCATTGCACTCTTAATGTTACCGCCCTTGCTGTTGATTTCACAGAAGGTTGTTCTGACTTTTCTGTGTGCTGAGTCAGTCTTTTGACACTTAGTTTTCGATTTCTTCACATTTTTCATGCAGCCATTTCACCTTAGCTTTCCTGCACTTCCTATTTATTCGTTCCTAAGTGTCCTGTATTTATGCATTCTTGTATTTCCCCAAAAATTTTTGTATTTCCTTCTTTCGTCGATGAGTAGAAGTATTTCTTGTGTTATCCATGCTTTTTTCGCTGTTACCTTCTTTGTACCTGTGTTGTTATTTCTGTGACTGCCCTTTATATGGATGCCCATTCCTCTTCATGCGTACTGAGCTATTCGTTACCTCAGTATCTATGGAGTCAGAAGACTTCGAGTATACCTATTCATTCCTTAGTACTTCCGTTTCCCACTTTTTTGCACATTGATTCTTCCTGACTAGGCTCTTAAACTTCAGTCTGCTCTTCATCATAACTAAATTGTGATCTGAGTCTATATCTGCTTCTGGATAGGCTTTACAATCCAACTCCTAATTTCGGAATCTCTGCTTGACAGCGATGTAATCTAACTGAAATCTTCTCTGATCTCTCGACCTTTCCATGTGTACCTCTTCCTCTTGTGATTCTTGAACAGAGTATTCTCTGTTACTGATACTCATTGCAGAACTCACATGTTTCTCTCCTCTCTCGTTCCTAATACCGGTAACCCTTTCTTCTACTCCATCCCCCATGACTATTACATTTCCATCTCCCTTTACGTACTGAATTACCTGTTCAGTCCTCATACACTTTCTCAATTTCTTCATCCATTGCTTGCGACGTCGGCGTGTGTGCCGGAACTATTATTGAAGGTGTTGTTTTCCTTTGATCAGAACAAGCCTATCACTTAACTGTTCACAGTATATCACTATCTGTCCTATCTTCCTACTCACAACAAATCCTACTACAGTTATACCATTCCTGCTGCTGTTGAAATTACGCTATACTCCTCTGCCCAGAAAACTTTGTCCTCTTTCCACTTCACTTCACTGACCACACTTTATCTAGATTGAGCCTTAGTATTTCTTTGACGCCCCAGCTCGTCGAATCTTGCCCTTTCGTTGCTTCCTCAATCTTTTTCTCATGACCACCTCCCTCATGGCAGTCCCACAAGAGGTGGATTCCCTCCAAGCCCACATCGGCATGATGCCCAACTCAAAAGGTCTACTGCCATCTCCGCATAAGGGTTAGTTTTCACTAAAGTGAGGTGTCGCAGGATGTGGGTACCGCAATGTTTGCGTACGTCTGGTTATGGTTAATCAATAATATGTGCTCATCTGGAGATAGATTTGGAAGAAAGTCGAACGACGGGTAGCGGTTTGAAGGGCAGAGGAAAAAAAGTGCCAAGGCAAGAGCCAAGGGGAAAAAACCTCTGCAATAGTTAAGGCCGGGTAGTAAGAGCAGTAGCAGATGTCTGGCTGTCTGCGACAGGTCATGCAAGATTACGTTTTGTTAGGAGTGGGTATCATGCATGTCGATACCTTTGACGTTGTGCGGTGCTGTTACCATGCTGGGTGCCGGTGTTGATCTCTCGGTCAGCGTCAGCATACCTGTAACAGGTTCATCATCGTTTTGTGCCCAATAGGTCATATATCAGATGCACAGTGTAGGATGATGTTGGCGATTTGTTTGTGCGTCAATGGGGGAGCTTGTCGGTCTCCCTGCCGTAGCCTGTTGGTCGGCTTTGACAGCAGCTGGTATATCAAGTCAACGTTGCTGATATGCAGGGGCTTGTCGACGTCTGTCGCTTGTTGGCGTATGTTAGCTTGCCATAGGTGATTATGCTCTAGCTAGTAGTTCTTTGGCCGCTTATGCTTCCACCTATGATTGTCCCCTCCATGATATACAAATGTGGGACTAGTCTGGAATCTTTCGCCAACTGAGGGATCATCATGACACTTTCCGATTACAGGCCACATGTCCTGTGAATACACATTATTTGTCTTTAATAAACTGGTTGCCACGGCATTCTGCATTCTCATGACGTTGATAATTGCTGATTTTCCACCTTTTAGAGGCAGTATCCCACCCCAAGCGAAAGAGAGTGCCCAAAAGGTCTCTTTCACAAGGCTGTTGACAGAATGAGGGTGACTTTTTAAGCTGAAAGTTTTCAGTCACCATTGGCGATGATTGTTTCACAATTTAAGCATTGGTGGGAATCGAACCTTACACTGAGGATGTTGTGATTACTAATCGAAGACGTTAGTTCTAGATCACAGGTGCTCCCCCTTAACTTCTCCCAATAAAGGCTCCCTGTCCTGCTCTCTGTCAATGTTAGTATGAACTGTACCAACAAAATTTTTAGATGTTACTTCCTCTGGTGCATCCCTGCACATGCAGAATTCCTTGTTTAGGTCTGGGTAAAACAAAACAGGCCATCTAAGTAGTGCTTCTTTCAAGACTTCAGATTCGCGTTGTTCTGTCTCACTCCATTTCCATGTTACGTTTTTGCCTGTCAAACGACACAAATTGCTTGTGATAACCGTTTACAAACCACCTTTAGAAATTCGTTTACCCTAAAAATGCAAGAACTGGCACTTACTTCTTTGTAGTGAGTACTTGCCAGTGGCCTCTTTAATCTCTTGGGCCTGACCGAATTCCATATGCAGACATCTCATGTCCTAAGTACCTATTTCTTTGTGGTCAAACTCTGATTTTTTTAGTTGTGACCCCCTGTTTCTTGAAAGCTGCTAGTAGCTGGTGTAGGATCTCGTTGTCCTTTACCGACGCAGTTTATGCCATCAGTATGTCATTAACATACAGTGAAACTTTGTCTTTTAACCCCTCGGGGCTCTCACAACCTAGACCTCTAATAAAAGCAGACGAGGAAACATTTACAGCAGAAGATAAATTCTTAAAATGAAACAAAAATGTTGTATACTAATGACAGTGTACGTGCACCTCGACTTGCCCATAGCTAGTCCATAAATCGATTGATGTGAGAACACGTAGTCCATAAATTGCTGTAACAGTTCTTCAAGTGTCTCTGACCTGTCGGTCTCCATCTAGATTATGGTCTTGACGCGTTATGAGTCAAGTATCAGCCTGACAGGTGCATCTACTTTCGTGACACACCACAATGTGTTATTGCGTGAACTGACTGCCTCTTATACCAAGCCTTCTCGCAACATATTGTACCTAATCCTTGGAGATGAACAGTAGTTGGTGGGGCTTAACAGAGAATTGAAGATGCTCTTTTACTTTAAATCTGTGTAGAAAGGTCTCTATGTTCGCTGGTGCACGCTAAATTCCTAGCTTGTGCCTTTTCAATTTCGATCTTTAAACTTCATTACCTCTAATGTTTAAATAGAACGAACGAACCCGTAAAAAAATTCTCAGTACCCTCATACCCACAAGAGTTCAATACCATGCTAACATACGACACTGTGTTGATTTTCAGCTGGAGAACGATGGGTGAATACTAACCTCATCTAATTTAAATAAAACGCATGAAATGATAACGCGTCAGCCACTTAAAAGTGCTTTTTTAGTCAGTTTAATGGTTATTGAAATGATAAACACAAGTTCTTCTTCGAAAGTAAGCATTAACTGGGAAGAAATTTTGCTGATCTAACTGTTGTGTCATGAGTTCGCAAGTAAACGTATTGTGAGCAGAGTCACCAATGTCTAAGCCTGGGGGTGTGTAACGGGACATGCTCCTCCAGCATAATGTTTCCTCAACACTAGTTGTCGATACCAGTATTATATTTCGAATTTTTGACAGGTCAGTATTATCTCAGCTGCTTTCCTGAAAACTTTCATATAATTTTATACACAGTATGTTGTATGTCAAGCAAAAATTTATAAAAAATGAATTACTTTATTTTGGATCCTCCCCCCCATGAACCATGGACCTTGCCGCTGGTGGGGAGGCTTGCGTACCTCAGCGATACAGATGGCCGTACCGTAGGTGCAACCACAACGGAGGGGTATCTGTTGAGAGGCCAGACAAACGTGTGGTTCCTGAAGAGGGGCAGCAGCCTTTTCAGCAGTTGCAGGGGCAACAGTCTGGATGATTGGCTGATCTGGCCTTGCATCAATAACCAAAACGGCCTTGCTGTGCTGGTACTGCGAACGGCTGAAAGCAAGGGGAAACTACAGCCGTAATTTTTCCCGAGGGCATGCAGCTTTACTGTATGATTAAATGATGAAGGCGTCCTCTTGAGTAAAATATTCCGGAGGTAAAATAGTACCATATTCGGATCTCCAGGCGGGGACTACCCAAGAGGATGTCGTTATCAGGAGAAAGGAAACTGGCGTTCTGCGGATCGCAGCGTGCAATGTCAGATCCCTTAATCGGGCAGGTAGGTTATAAAATTTAAAAAGGGAAATGGATAGGTTAAAGTTAGATATAGTGGGAATTAGTGAAGTTCGGTGGCAGGAGGAACAAGACTTTTGGTCAGGCGAATACAGGGTTGTTGTTGTTGTTGTGGTCTTCAGTCCTGAGACTGGTTTGATGCAGCTCTCCATGCTACCCTATCCTGTGCAAGTTTCTTCATCTCCCAGTACCTACTGCACCCTACATCCTTCTGAATCTGCTTAATGTATTCATCTCTTGGTCTCCCTCAACGATTTTTACCCTCCACGCTCCCCTCCAATGCTAAATTTGTGATCCCTTGATGCTTCAGAACATGTCCTACCAACCGGTCCCTCCTTCACGTCAAGTTGTGCCACAAACTCCTCCTCAATTCTATTCAGTACCTCCTCATTAGTTATATGATATACCCATCTAATCCTCAGCATTCTTCTGTAGCACCACATTTCGAAAGCTTCTATTCTCTTCCTGTCCAAACTATTTATCGTCCATGTTTCACTCCCATACATGGCTATACATGGCTACACTACATACAAGTACTTTCAGAAACGACTTCCTGACACTTAAATCTATACTCGATGTTAACAAATTTCTCTTCTTCAGAAACGCTTTCCTTGCCATTGCCAGTCTACATTTTATATCCTCTCTACTTCGATCATCATAAGTTATTTTGCTCCCCAAATAGCAAAACTCCTCTACTACTTTAAGTGTCTCATTTCCTAATCTAATTCCCTCAGCATCACCCGCCTTAATTCGACTACATTTCATTATCCTCGTTTTGCTTTTGTTGATGTTCATCTTATATCCTCCATTCAACACACTGTTCATTCCATTCAACTGCTCTTCCAAGTCCTTGCAAATGTAAGGATGTCGAGGCTTATCTCACTAGGCGTATGATAGATACTGCCTACAGGAAAATTAGAGAGACCTTTGGAGAAAAGAGAACCACTTGTATGAATATCAAGAGCTCAGATGGAAACCCAGTCCTAACCAAAGAAGTGAAAGCAGAAAGGGGAAGGAGTATATTGAGGGTCTATACAAGGGCGATGTACTTGAGGACAATATTATAGAAATGGAAGTGAATGTAGATGAAGATGAAATGGGAGATACAATACTGTGTAAAGAGTTTGACAGAGCACTGAAAGATCTGAGCCGAAACAAGGCCCCGGGAGTAGACAACTTTCCATTAGAACTACTGACAGCCTTGGGAGAGCCAGTGCTGACAAAACTCTACCATCTGGTGAGCAAGATGTATGAGACAGACGAAATACCCTTAGACTTTAAGAAGAATATAATAATTCCAATCCAAAAGAAAGCAGGTGTTGACACATGTGAAAATTACCGTACTATCAGTTTAATAAGTCACAGCTGCAAAATACTAACGCGAATTCATTACAGAGGAATGGAAAAACTGGTAGAAACCGACCCTGCGGAAGATCAGTTTGGATTCCGTAGAAATATTGAAACACGTGGGGCAATACTGACCTTACGGCTTATCTTAGATGAAAGATTAAGGCAAGGCAAACCAACGTTTCTAGCATTTGTAGACTTAGAGAAAGCTTTTGACAGTGTTGACTGGAATACTCTCTTTCAAATTATAAAGGTGACAGGGGTAAAATACAGGGAGCGAAAGGTTATTTACAATTTGTACAGAAACCAGATGGCAGTTATAAGAGTCGAGGGGCATGAAAGGGAAGCAGTGGTTGGGAAGGGAATTAGACAGGGTTGTAGCCTCTCCCCATTGTTAATCAATCTGTATATTGAGCAAGCAGTAAAGGAAACAAAAGAAAAATTCGGAGTAGGTATTAAAATCCATGGAGAAGAAATAAAAACTTTGAGGTTCGCCGATGACATTGTAATTCTGTGAGAGACAGCAAAGGATTTAAAAGAGCAGTTGAACGGAATGAACAGTGTCTCGAAAGGAGGATATAAGATGAACATCAACAAAAGCAAAACGAGGATAATGGAATGTAGTCGAATTAAGTCGGGTGATGCTGAGGGAATTAGATTAGGAAATGAGACACTTGAAGTAGTAAAGGAGTTTTGCTATTTGGGGAGCAAAATAACTGATGATGGTCGAAGTAGAGAAGACATAAAATGTAGACTGGCAATGGCAAGGAAAGCGTTTCTTAAGAAGAGAAATTTGTTAACATCGAGTATAGATTTAAATGTCAGGAAGTCGTTTCTGAAAGTATTTTTATGGAGTGTAGCCATGTATGGAAGTGAAACATGGACGATAAATAGTTTGTACAGGAAGAGAATAGAAGCTTTCGAAATGTGGTGCTACAGAAGAATGTTGAAGATTAGGTGGGTAGATCACATAACTAATGAGGAGGTATTGAATAGGATTGGGGAGAAGAGAAGTTTGTGGCACAACTTGACGAGAAGAAGGGATCGGTTGGTAGAACATGTTCTGAGGCATCAAGGGATCACAAATTTAGCATTGGAGGGCAGTGTGGAGGGTAAAAATAGTAGAGGGAGACCAAGAGATGAATACACTAAGCAGATTCAGAAGGATGTAGGTTGCAGTAGGTACTGGGAGATGAAGAAACTTGCACAGTATAGGGTAGCATGGAGAGCTCATCGAACCAGTCTCAGGACTGAAGACCACAACAACAACAACTTATTTTGGATGTTATAATCGATAAGTACTAGCTCTGAAATTACAGTTAAAAATATGTTTTTAGAAACATTTGAAATTACGAATTACAGGCACACTTTGTTATTAATTGGGCAATCTACTGCGGTTTACTGTGTTTATTTCTGTATTCATTTTCGAAATAATAATAATCTGTAGTAACAGAAATTCATTTGTGAAGAAAAATTGCAAATCCTTTGGAATATATTTCCGCTGAGTAAGACAGTAGTAAGCATGCCCTGATGTGATCGGACGTATTTTTATATTTTGTGTGAACAATGTAATTTTGGCTTTGTTATTATGAAAAATCAAAGAGCTGTGTGATACACTAAAATGTGACAAAATATATTAACGTAACACCAAAAATTCTGCAAAAACCATCTTCAAATTTATTTACACTACTGGCCATTAAAATTGTTACACCACGAAGATCACGTGCTACAGACGCGAAATTTAACCGACAGGAAGAAGATGCTGTGATATGTAAATAATTAGCTTTTCAGAGCATTCACACAACGTTGGCGCCGGTGACGACATCTACGACGTGCTGACATGAGGAAAGTTTCCAAAGGGTTACTCATACACAAACAGCAGTTGAACGGCGTTGCCTGGTGAAACGTTGTTGTGATGCCACGTGTAAGGAGGATAGATGCGTACCATCACGTTTCCGACTTGGATAAAGGTCGGATTGTAGCCTATCGCGATCGCGGTTTATCGTATCGCGACATTGCTGCTCGCGTCGGTCGAGATCCTATGACTATTAGCAGAATATGGAATCGGTGGCTTCAGGAGGGTAATACGGAACGCCGTGCTGGATCCCAACGGCCTCGTATCACTAGCAGTCGAGATGACAGGCATCTTATCCGTATGGCTGTAACGGATCGTGCAGGCACGTCTCGATCCCTGAGTCAGCAGATGGGGACGCTTGTAAGACAACAACCATCTGCACGAACAGTTCGACGACGTTTGCAGCAGCAAGGACTATCAGCTAGGAGACCGTGGCTGTGGTTACCCTTGACGCTGCATCACAGACAGGAGCGCCTGCGATGGTGTGCCGGTCGTGGGGCCGTGCGGTTCTAGGCGCTTCAGTCTGGAACCGCGCTGCTGCTACGGTCGCATCTTCGAATCCTGCCTCGGCCATGGTTTGTGTGGTGTCCTTAGTTAGGTTTAAGTAGTTATATGGGACTTATGACCTCAGATGTTAAGTCCCATAGTGCTCAGAGCCATTTGAACCATTTTTATGCGATAGTGTACTCAACAACGTACCTGGGTGCACGATTGGCAAAACGTCATTTTTTCGGATGAATCCAGGTTCTCTTTACAGCATCATGACGGTCGCATCCGTGTTCCGCGACATCGCGGTGAACGCACATTGGAAGAGTGTATTCGTCATCGCCATACTGGCGCATCACTCCGCGTCATGTTATGGGCTGCCATTGGTTACACGTCTCGGTCACCTCTTGTTCGCACTGATGGCACTTTGAACAGTGGACGTTACATTTCAGATGTGTTACGACCCGTGGCTCTACTCTTCATTCGATCCCTGCGAAACCCTACATTTCAGCAGTATAATGCACGACCGGATGTTGCAGGTCCTGTACGGGCCTTTCTGGATACAGAAAATGTTCGACTGCTGCCCTGGCCAGCACATTCTCCAGATCTCTTTCCAATTGAAAACGTCTGGTCAATGGTGGCCGAACAACTGGCTCGTCACAATACGCCAGCCACTATTCTTAATGAACTGTGGTATCATGTTGAAGCTCCATGGGCAGCCGTACCTGTACACGCCATCCAAGCTACGTGTGACTCGGTGCCCAGGCGTATCAAGGCCGTTATTACGGCCAGAGATGGTTGTTCTGGGTACTGATTTCTCAGGATCTATGCACCCAAATTGCGTGAGAATGTAATCACATGTCAGTTCTAGTATAATATATCTGTCCAATGAATACCCGTTTGTCATCTGCATTTCATCTTGGTGTAGCAATTTTAACGGCCAGTAGTGTACAACAGCGCAACCTGCAGGCTTGACTAGCATCTGCATTTATTTTCAGTCATGCATATCTCGCAGTGACTCAATACGTTTCTCCAGCTCTGTATATAATTCTTTTCTTGTGATGTATTCATCTAAGAGTGAGGTGGCGCAGTAGTTAGCACACTGGACTCGCATTCGCGAGGACGATGGTTCAAACCCTCGTCCGGCCACCCTGATTTAGGTTTCCCATGATTTCCATAAATCGCTTCAGGCAAATGCCGGGATGGTTCCTTCGAAACGGCACAACCAGTTTCCTTGAACTATTCTTCCATCATCCGATGGGACCGATGGCCTCGCTGTTTGGTCCCCTCCCCCGTATCAACAGCGTTGTGTTTATACTCTAACTGTTCTTAAATAAGCGTTTTACATTATCTCTCAGTCTCATTTTTAGACATATGTTTTCTCTTTCGCCTCCTTCATATACTGCATTTTTTAATTTCTCTTTTTGTCCGCTAAATTACAGCTGTCCTTTCTGCTGTATCTGCAGAAGGAAGAACTTGTAGCAGCACGTATAGAGTGGAATCGATATAAGATATTTAAATTCTGTCGGTTTAAATCCAAGCTATCAGATTGTGGAGATTTTCCGGATTTAGATCTGAAGGAAGAGCACGGTACGTGGCCTACTCTCCGGCGCCAGTAACAAGACGGGCTCTGAATTTCCAAGGGCATTCCACCGGGGATTAGTGCCAGATACACTCTGATGAATAATGCAAGTCGCAGGGCACTGTTTTCAGACGAGGGATTTAGGCGGCACTGAGACGTAAAGTGACTCGTGTTCGCCGTAAGCCGTCTGTATGACAGTTCACGGAATGTTTTGTAAGCTGAGTCGGAGGAGTCCTGCGTGCCAATGTAGCAGTTAAAACAAATTTTGTTAAGACATTTCCCAAGGATGCTTTTGACAACCTATCACCATCGGCTACGAATCATGTAGTCTGGCCAGATAAGACAACGACTACAAATCCTCTAGCAAACATGTAATTTCCTTGTGTTATTTTTTGGGTGATATTATCAGTTAGGAATGTATTGTATGTAACAGTCCAATTCGTCCAGGTTGCCGTTACATGCCCGAATGTACAGACAATTAACAAAATTTTCTGAGCTATTGCGCCACGGCCTAATCCACTGTTTTAGCATTCGAAATCTTCCGTTCCCCCATGCGGAAAACATCTGAAAGGCGCGGGCTGGCGCGTGAAAGCGCTAGGCGTGATGGGGGGTGGGGGCTGCGGCACGTTCGGCTTTACTTTGACTCAAATTTTCTGACGAGTGCCAGTCAGATTTTTCACCCTTTGTGGCTGAAATTTATACATTTCTACGCTTCTGCCGCGGATGGTTATCATAACAATGTAACGGTTCATGTATAGGATTTTGATACACTTTGTCAACCTACTACACTCCTGGAAATTGAAATAAGAACACCGTGAATTCATTGTCCCAGGAAGGGGAAACTTTATTGACACATTCCTGGGGTCAGATACATCACATGATCACACTGACAGAACCACAGGCACATAGACACAGGCAACAGAGCATGCACAATGTCGGCACTAGTACAGTGTATATCCACCTTTCGCAGCAATGCAGGCTGCTATTCTCCCATGGAGACGATCGTAGAGATGCCGATTGTAGTCCTGTGGAACGGCTTGCCATGCCATTTCCACCTGGCGCCTCAGTTGGACCAGCGTTCGTGCTGGACGTGCAGACCGCGTGAGACGACGCTTCATCCAGTCCCAAACATGCTCAATGGGGGACAGATCCGGAGATCTTGCTGGCCAGGGTAGTTGACTTACACCTTCTAGAGCACGTTGGGTGGCACGGGATACATGCGGACGTGCATTGTCCTGATGGAACAGCAAGTTCCCTTGCCGGTCTAGGAATGGTAGAACGATGGGTTCGATGACGGTTTGGATGTACCGTGCACTATTCAGTGTCCCCTCGACGATCACCAGTGGTGTACGGCCAGTGTAGGAGATCGCTCCCCACACCATGATGCCGGCTGTTGGCCCTGTGTGCCTCGGTCGTATGCAGTCCTGATTGTGGCGCTCACCTGCACGGCGCCAAACACGCATACGACCATCATTGGCACCAAGGCAGAAGCGACTCTCATCGCTGAAGACGACACGTCTCCATTCGTCCCTCCATTCACGCCTGTCGCGACACCACTGGAGGCGGGCTGCACGATGTTGGGGCGTGAGCGGAAGACGGCCTAACGGTGTGCGGGACCGTAGCCCAGCTTCATGGAGACGGTTGCGAATGGTCCTCGCCGATACCCCAGGAGCAACAGTGTCCCTAATTTGCTGGGAAGTGGCGGTGCGGTCCCCTACGGCACTGCGTAGGATCCTACGGTCTTGGCGTGCATCCGTGCGTCGCTGCGGTCCGGTCCGGTCCCAGGTCGACGGGCACGTGCACCTTCCGCCGACCACTGGCGACAACATCGATGTACTGTGGAGACCTCACGCCCCACGTGTTGAGCAATTCTGCGGTACGTCCACCCGGCCTCCCGCATGCCCACTATACGCCCTCGCTCAAAGTCCGTCAACTGCACATACGGTTCACGTCCACGCTGTCGCGGCATGCTACCAGTGTTAAAGACTGCGATGGAGCTCCGTATGCCACGGCAAACTGGCTGACACTGACGGCGGCGGTGCAGAAATGCTGCGCAGCTAGCGCCATTCGACGGCCAACACCGCGGTTCCTGGTGTGTCCGCTGTGCCGTGCTTGTGATCATTGCTTGTACAGCCCTCTCGCAGTGTCCGGAGCAAGTATGGTGGGTCTGACACACCGGTGTCAATGTGTTCTTTTTTCCATTTCCAGGAGTGTAATACCTAACGTGGAAACTAAGACACAACGAAATTGCAGAATTGCTTGAGCTTTCGCCTCCTATCCGCTTCTCTTCCATCGTCTTTGCTGTAAATTCAGTCGCTGATATTGATCGTTACTTGCAGTGTTATTCATATCGCCACATATGGCGGCTGTTTATGATATCAAATATTACAAAAAACCTTTCCGATGAACCTTTCCATCTCCTATCCGTTTCTCTTCCATCGTCTTTGCGGTAAATTCAGTCGCTCGCATTGATCGTTACTTGAAATGTTATTCATATCGCCATACATGGCAGCTGTTTATGATATCAAATATTACAAAAAACGTTCCGATGAACCGAGCGAAGTCTGTGAATCGGTAGTGCTTGGAGCAGAAATGGACTATGTCACCAGCATGTTGTTTTGCAATGGAACCATCAAAGGAGACACTTACCCTTTCCGCATTCAAAAACTGGAGCTCGATGAATTTCTACCTCTGTAAATTCGTGGCAGTTACACCGTTGTTGTTGTTCTTCGAACCGATAGGCATTCGCTACTGTGAAGCGGTCTTACAAGCGAACGCTAAAGCCCGACATGTCGAAACCTACACCTCCATGTGCATCTATGTACATTCATGGGGCATAGGAGAGGGTACTCCGTACCACTACCAGTCATTTCTTTTCCTATTTCACTGGCAGATAGAGAGAGAGAAAAACGTTTGTCTATATATCTCCGTACGAGCCCTAACGTCTCTAATCTTATTTTCATGGTCCTTATGCGAAATGTACGAGTACGTTAGCGGCATTAGAATCGTTCTGCAGTCAGCCTCAAATACCGTTCTCTAAATTTTCTCAATAGTGCTCTTCGAAAAGGACGTCACGCTCGCTCCAGCGATTCTCAGTTCCCGTAATAATTGCATGTTTTTCGAATCTACCTCTAACAAATCTAGCAGCCTCCCCCCCCCCCCCCCCAAGTTGCTTCGATATCGTCCTTTAATCCGACCTGGTGCGGATCCCAAATACTCGAACAGTACTCAACAATGGGTCCCATAGTGTCATATACAGTATACGGTCTCCTTTATCGATGAACCACACTTTCCTAAAATTCTTCGAATAAATCGAAGTCAGCCACTCGTCTTTCCTACTGCGGTCCTTACATGCTCATTCCATTTCGTATTGTTCTGCAGCGTTACAATTACAAATTTAATCGACGTGACTGTTTGAAAGAGCAACATACTAATGCTGTGTTAAACCTACCATAAAAAAATTTTACACAAAAAGAATACACAGAAAGAAACACAATGCCAAAATTTTAACTGCTAAGGCACTCTGCAAGCAGTTTCAAAACGAGCTGAAAATTGTCAAATTCGTAGCTGGCTAGGTGGCTGGAGAAATGTACACCCCCGCCTTAGCTGTAGCACGTAACTCATGCGCAATACGATGGCCACGTTACACTTGTTGGCGGCACATCAGTAAACAGATAACACAAGACAATGCGATCGTAATTTGTAAAGCCATTTCCAGTTTCCGGTGATAGTCTTTCAGGCACAATTACGCACAGTTACAATTAGCTTGAAGTTGCAAGTCATTAAATAACCAAAATAGTTAGCATTTGTTGCTAATAGCATATGTACCTCTGCTGGTTTCAGAGCTTGACAATAAAGTGGATTCTAGTTAACATTTACAACTCTGAAAAGATGACATATGTAGAACGTGGTACGCAATCGAAATCGCCAGCTTCCCCTGAAGACATATATATGTGTTAGTTTTTAATTAATTGCTTGGATATTGCCTCGATTGATGTGTACAATATAAAAACTTTAAAGAAAACAGGAAATAGCTGTGACGATCCAGTAATTTGTTGTTCCAACGATGATTGTTGTACTAATTAGATTTCAGAACAAAATTAATATCTGAACGTAGATCATATAAATAGAATAAAGATTTAGATGAAATACGAAATACGTGCCAAAATGAAACAAAAGTATGAAAGAAAAACTATTCGAAAGATTTAGAGCTGCTCGTGAGAGCTACTGCACTGGAACCGAGGAATTACTGTAGCTATGGAAGTTGGCGCTCTGAATTGTATGTCAGATCAACATTATTGATTTCCAGGCTTCTTCGACCTGGTTAAAATAATTCAGGAAATCATACGGAAAAGGAAGTCGCCAAATTACGAAGTTTACCCCAATGAAATGTGTAGAGGAGATTTTATTAACATGTAATACTACTGTGAAATTCGCAGCTGACGTGAAGAACAAGCATCTTGTTATCTCCTAAAATGCTGCAGATAAAGCCAGTCAGGTTTCGGGCAAGAAAGGCGTCGCAAGGCGCACTTTATCATTTCGACCGAAAAAGAGGCAGAGTCGCTTATTCACTCGATGAATGCTGCGACGCATTCGTAATAAGTTATCAGTATATTACGGTTTCCTGTATTTTTATACCTGTATTCAGGAATATCAAGGCAAATTAGGATAAAAAATTTAAAAGAAGAATATTTACTTGAAAAATATCTTGTAATCCGCTGTACTGGTCCTCTGGAAACGAGAAACATGTATATGCGATTTCAGTCTTTCTCGACGTATTCCAATGATGAATTCTTCTCGGGTCATCAGCCGAGTGGTGGCGTCGTCTTGTCACAACGTTTCGATGATGACGAGTACGAAATTCATCGAAACGCTGCGACAAGACGGCGCCATCACTCGGCTGATAACCCGAGAGAAACATGTATTTATGGCCGGCACGAAATGTTCACGTAATAAGACGAACTGTTAATCTGTGTACATAAGAGTAAGTAAAAATATGAATTATCTTATTGTGATGTTTATGAAAAGCAGTACTGATATTTCATGATAATCTAAGGTTACTGAGAACAATGGAAAAAGTAGAAGTAGAGTTTGACAATCTTATTTTAGTAGCATTAGCACTCCTACATGTATGAAAATTTAACTGTACATTTTTTCAGAGGTTAATAACATTAAGTTCAGCACGAGTTGTAATTAGCATTCCTGGCCACCATTTGTCGAGAGGGTAGATTCTTCTTCAAATTACTCCATTATTACGTGACGTAAAGGTAAAAGAAGATGGGCTACATTTAATTTCTTGAATAAACAGACTAAAGTCCAGTTAATCTCAATCATTTTGAAAAGAGTATTAGCGATGTCAAAACAGATTCGTGGCGTTGCCTCTTCAAGGATATCTTTTGTTCAAGTGACAAGATTGTCACCCTTACGGTGTGCCCAGAAACACATGTATGATACAAGACACAATATTTGTGTTTTATTGTAATTTATGTTATATTTTATTTCATGTACATCATTGCCTGTAACAATGAGGGTACACACACACACGATACATACCCATGTATACACAAAAATCACTGCATTAGCGCCCTTACGGTGTGCCCAGAAACACATGTATGATACAAAACACAATATTTGTGTTTTATTGTAATTTATGTTATATTTTATTTCATGTACATCATTGCCTGTAACAATGAGGGTACAAATTGATCGGCAATACAATAATCTGAGACAATTTGTTGCTAACAAGATCCTGAGCAACACTATAAAGTGTATAACATCCAAGGGAAGGATAAGGTAGCATGCAGAGCGAAGCTTCAAGAATAAAAATAATAAATGTCTTTGGGAGCATGTAATAAGTGTGCTTAGTGTGCTTAGGTATTCAACATGGGTAGGCCTATGAGGAAAGAAAGGCTAGAGGGAGATAACGTGACAGATTTAGAGGAAACTGATAACATTCCTGAGTGGGTTTGTACCGAAACAGAGGATAACAGCTCGGAATCCCATACTTTGGAAACCAAGGAGACCGGGATAGGTAATCAGATGTCTGGTTCTAGTGTGGGAACACTGGAACATCACATAAGCGCCACATCGGCTGACGCTACACCGAATACTGCACAAGCCGTAGCGACAGATGAGGTGCTCTCACTTAAAGCTGCAGAAAACGGTTTCCTTTCTCTCTTGCTGCAGAAGATAGACTTGAGAGAGAGTATAAAGAAAAAGGAAAGAGACGAAAGGGAAAGAATACACGAACTCTAAAGAGATAATAGGCTGACCGAACAACTTAACAAGATCCTCGATGCTCGTGATAAGCTTACCATGGACCACATAATGTAGGAGCGTACTAACGTAGATGGAAGAACTAGTTACTAAAAATAAGGATTTTCCTAGTAAAGTGACTGAATTGGACTTATAACTGAAAAGACTAGAAGAAGCTCACCAAACACTTGAAGGCCAGGTAAAATACATTCCTGGACTGCGGACGATTTGTCCAATAATCTAGACTAGCAAATAGGAACCGAAGTTACCGTGACACTGCAACGTTTGAAATTTGCAGTAAATTGTAAGATACCTTACTGCACGACTGCCACAGTCCGTGCGTGAAACACAACAGCTTATGGTTATGACAGGCCAAGACCAACGAGAAGAAATTTGGAGAATCTAATGAAACCCGTTATTGGTTAAGGGTATGGTAGCAGCCCCATTAAAAGTGCACATTGGGAAATTTTAAACCGCAATCAAGCTGTCAGGTGTCAGATACAACCCGAGCAGTGACACGCGCATTGGTGGCGCGAGAGCAGTTGACGTTGCAATGCCAACCTTGGCGCATATAAAGCGCGAAGAGTCGCTTATAAAACACAGACAATTCCAGAAGTTCTCGGAAGAGAAAGAAAAGGTACATTCCATAATTTTCATGAAGAGTCTTAGGAATGTACCGCCTACTTCTTGGTCAGAGACGCATAAGGTCAAGTTTATAATTCCTTTCCTAACTGGCGATGCAGAACTTTTCAGAATTGTAAAAGTAATTTCTGCCGCGGTTCTGGTCGAAGTGTGTTCAAGAACGCTTGAGGTACCAGGTTTACAATCCCCAACCGTGTAATCCTACACGGGGAAACCTGCGTGAAAAACATTGAATATTACTTAAAGTAGACTCGGTATTGGGATGAGCCCGTGTCTTCAAGAGAATACTGAAAGGTAAACTACCAAATACCATGAGGGAAAAGCTTTCCCAAGTCCCTGATACGGACCTGGAACAGTTTATGGCCACAACTGACTCACATGCAGGTGGAGGCAAAGCAAAGTGTGACAGGGGACAGTGGGATGGGTAATAATAATTTCAAAAAATATAGAAATCAAAATGAAAACAGTCCAAGCAAAAACTAACACCAAAGGGACAGTGATTTCTATGCCTGGACCAATGGCAACCACCAAAACAGGCACGGAAGTCAAGGTAATTATGGAAGTAATACTAAAAACAATTCCGATAGAAATGTTTTTAAGAACCGGAAAAACAGTTTTAGTATGAAGAGGAGAAATGAAGAGTTTATAACGCCTCGTTTCGCCCCGAGAATACGATGGAGATGAATGAACAAAGACAAAAGACAGGGCCAGGAAACTGTCAATCGACCTAAGCACCGCAAGGTAAGAACTATCCTGTGGGTAACATTGATGTTATACCATTGCAAGCTCATAGTCGACAACCACAGCGTCTACAGCCACAGAATGATGTGCCGCAACAGATGCAGCGATCTCATAGTGTCAAAACAACAGAAATGGTGGATGACCCACAACCAAACATCTCGAAAGCGTCCAACTGCACAAGACCAATGTAAGCCTTCCGCATCTGGTCGAGGGGGTACGAATGGAGGCAATCCCAAATGTATCCATGCTCACATACAACGAAGGGTTGGATATGAAAGAAGAACTGTGTGCTGATCCACGAAAGTGCGGCCAGCGAAATACTGAGTTGGTAGAAGCCGCAATTAAAGGAAACATACACGGCATGCCAGTGGATGTACTTATTGATACCGGTGCCAGTGTACACGTTATGGACTATGACCTATTCGAACGCATCAATCAGGTGAATAAGTTGCCAACATTGTCAGTTCAAAATTCTAGAATTGTGGGAGCCATACGTGGACGTATGTAGCGAATTCAGAGTCAGGTACAGGCCGTCATTCAAGTAGGAAACGAAGCGGTAAGATGTCGTTCCTCATAGTGAAACGTTTAGCTGTTCCCTACACCCTAGGCTGGGTATTTTTAAGAGACAGGGACACGAAGATAGACCTCTCTTGAGCTGTGTGCTCTTTTATGAATGAAGGAATGTTAGTCTCACCAGAAATGATAAAAACAACTGATTTGCATAGATAGTGTTGCAGAAGGTTGAAGGTAACTTATATGAATCCAAACTATTGCACATAGCCAGTGACTATACTCGGGAAAACTACTCGTTTATACCTGAAAACGGAGAAAGTGAGATCGGCTCCATAAGAAAAAAACATAGATGCAAAGATCAACGAATCGAGTTATTTCGATGATAAACAGCTGCGGCAACTCGCACAGTTATTGAAACGTTATGCAATGGTATTTTCCGAAAAATCGGGGATAATTAAGGGACACATTTAGGATATGCAGGTCAGACCTCTGTTGCCGAGGTACCTATTCATTACCATGTAGTAAAAAGGAGGCAGTGACTAAGGAGATACAGCATATGATTAAATGGGGGTAAAATAGTGTATCTTATCTGCAGTTAGCAGTCTGTTAGTCGCTGTCCCAAAATCTGATGGTGGCATACGCCTCGTGCATGATGCGCGCGATGTCGACAATATTGTCATATCTGCGTGAACCCGACCGGGAAATGTGGAAGAGTAGATACAAACATTTCAACGCGAACAGTATTTAACGAGCTTCGACTTAAAAGCCTCAAGCATAAAGAAAATTTAAAAAAAGTGGCTACTGTTGTATATAGAGCCATATCTAATTGTGAAAATACCCCATGAAGGTTGTTACCTTTGAGCTAATGCAAGAAAATTAACACTTTTCGTATTCTTTCAGTGCTTAAAATGGGCATTTGTTCACTTTGGTGTTCATGTTACAGGGAGCTACGTTCTCTTGTCATGTCTGCGACTGTTTATTCGGCGATAAACGCCTAGGCAAGAAGGGCTATACAAACCACTGTTATAAGCAGTTCTTCATACAGCAAAAATGGATTGCTTTATCATTTTTTATGCTTGCAGCGCGCCTTACCATATAAAATTTTGACAGTGCAATTATTTCTATGTATTATTCTTGTGCGAAAAATTTCGGAGTAGGCTTAGACGGCACAATTCTCTTGTTAGGCGTGCAGGCAGGACAGCGCTGCAAAGTGTTACGAGCCGGGGAGTATAGCCTACTTTATTGTTTCTTAGTTTCCATTTCCCATAGTCATATTATCGACTGTTACATCATTGTTATTAGTTGGACCTATTAAGGAAAACACGAAATTACTCATGTCTTCTTTCCTTTCTCCTTTTATCCTTTCAAGTAGTGTTTCATTCTTTCTCTGTTGGTCTGTTCCTTCATCAGTACGTATAGCGTCTTTCTTTTACTTTGTTTTCTCATAGACGATTTTGAAACGTTTTGCTTTTGGTCTCAACTCTTCTCTTTCTCCTACTGCCTCCTCCACTTCGTTTACGTCTCGCAACTCCTTGTTGATTTTGTGATTTTTTTCCATCAATGTATGTAACAGACTATACCGATTGCTTTTATTCATATGCCTCCAAAAAAATGAGTGAAAAGCCGAAACATAAAATTACAACCAACTGTCGATTGTTATGATTCTGCTGCTCGGATCACTAATTTTTCCCTCGAAGTTAAAGCGAATGGAATAAGAATGAAAATTATAGCACTCATACGATTTACCATTCGTCAAGCCCTGGAGTGCTTGTGGAGTATGTTATGCAGGGCTAATCCATCAACGTCCAGGTGCAGGGTTATTTTAGTAACGAACGCCGTCTGCTGTTGTCCTATAAGATATGAACAGCACTGAGAGTGCCGTCCTTGATGGTGTAATAGCTGCATCCGTCGTAGCGCGCAAGCGTACAAGCGATAAACGTGTGAAACCAGGAGACTGCTAAACGGCTGAATTTGCATTGCTTTGCATCTTAAGTGTGGTCGGGTACTGGATGGCTACGCGTTTACTAACAAGCCATTAGCGTGCGCAGACAGCCGTCACAACATCGTTGTAACCTTCTAGACGGGCACTTACACTTGCTCATGAGTGAGATTATCCTCCGGCAGCACAAAAGCTCTGAAGATTACGGCACCATTACTCCACACACTGTCAGGATACAAACACATCCGCGAGGAAATCGCAGTGAACATTTAAATGGTTCAAATGGCTCTGAGCACTATGGGACTTAACAGCTATGGTCATCAGTCCCCTATAACTTAGAACTACTTAAACCTAACTAACCTAAGGACAGCACACAACACCCAGCCATCACGAGGCAGAGAAAATCCCTGACCCCGCCGGGAATCGAACCCGGGAACCCGGGCGTGGGAACATTTAAATGCTGAGCTATGAACTTCGATAACGCAATCGACTCTGAAGCAAGTCGGTTCGAGGCGGACGTTGTTACTCGATAGGAGAAGGCTATGTGCCACCAACGGCTTTCACCCGCCATCTTCCATTCATACATAACACAAACCCGACACTGCACTGCACTACACCAACACTAATTACAGTCGTAATAACGACACATACAAATTTATCATTTCGTAATAGTTCGGACGAAGTCAATGGCAGACCACTTGCACTAGGACCTTTCTAGAACGGTGCTGCAGGATTCCTTCCTTCTTTCCAACACTCATTCCTTGACAATATTCCCTGACAATGAGGTTCTATGTTATGTTAAAAACTTCGGTAAAATATAACAGCTACTTATTTCTTGAGTCGTGGAATCAGAGCCGTTTTTACAAGCAGACCATCTAGGGGCCTGTTCAACAAAAATTTAAAACAATGTCTTTGAGTTAATACCCTGGTGTGGCCACCCGTATAACCGTAAATGATGTATATGAAATTATTTTGTGTAACCTTGTTCGGCTGAAGTTCTCAGTCTACAGCTGACAGGAATTAAACGGAATCAATCTATCTAATCCCAAATTCCCAAACCCTTTTAACCACTTTGCACTTCGATGGAGAATAAGGTGCGAACGGAAGACAAAACAGCAACTTCTATTTTGGGGAATATAACTGTTAGTATTGTGTGTCTTAACGTACACGGTCGAGTCACATTAATGTGATGACCACTTATGTTCACATCTACATCTAAGTGATTACTCTGCTATTCACAATAAACTGCCTGGCAGTGGGTTCAACGAGCTACCTTCAAGCTGTCTCCACTCTTGAACGGCGCTAGGGAAAAGCGAGCACTTAAATATTTCTGTGCGAGCCCTGATTGCTCTTATTTTATCGTGATGATCATTTCTCCCTATGTAGTTAGGTGCCAACAGAATGTCCTCACAATCGGAGGAGAAAACTGGTGACTGAAATAATTTCATGAGAAGTTCCCTTCGCCAAAAAAACGCCTATGTTTTAAAGATTGTCACTCCAATTCACGTATCATGTCTCTGGGACTATCTCCCCAATTTCGCGATAATACAAAACTAGCTACCCTTCTTCGTACTTTTACGATGTCATCTGTCAGTCCCACCTGATGAGGATCCTACACCGCACAGCAGTACTCCAAAATAAGGCGCACACGCGTGGTGTAAGGAGTCTCTTTAGTAGACCTGTTGCACCTTCGAAGTGTTCTACTAATGAATCGCAGTCTTTCTTCTGCTCTACCTACAACACTATTTATGTGATCGTTCCAATTTAGATTATACGTAATTGTAATCCTTTTTATTTTTTTTATTTTTTTGTCATCAATCTACTGACTGGTTTGATGCGGCCCACCACGAATTCTTTTCCTGTGCTAACCTCTTCATCTCAGAGTAGCACTTGCAACCTACGTCCTCAATTATTTGCTTGACGTTTTCCAATCTCTGTCTTCCTCTACAGTTTTTCCCCTCTACCGCTCCCTCTAGTACCATGGACGTCATTCCCTCATGTCTTAGCAGATGTCCTATCATCCTGTCCCGTCTCTTTATCAGTGTTTTCCACATATTCATTTCCTCTCCGATTCTGTGTAGAACCTCCTCATTCCTTACCTTATCAGTCCACCTATTTTTCAACATTCGTCTGTAGCACCACATCTCAAATGCTTCGATTCTCTTCTGTTCCGGTTTTCCCACAGTCCATGTTTCACTACCATACAGTGCTGTATTCCAGACGTACATCCTCAGAAATTTCTTCCTCAAATTAAGGCCGGTATTTGATATTAGTAGACTTCTCTTGGCCAGAAATGCCTTTTTTGTCATAGCGAGTCTGCTTTTGATGTCCTCCTTGCTCCGTCCGTCATTGCTTATATTACTGCCTAGGTAGCAGAATTCCTTAACTTCATTGACTTCGTGACCATCAATCCTGATGTTAAGTTTCTCGCTGTTCTCATTTCTACTACTTCTCATTACCTTCGTCTTTCTCCGATTTACTCTCAGACCATACTGTGTACTCATTAGACTGTTCATTCCGTTCAGCAGATCGTTTAATTCTTCTTCACTTCCACTCAGGATAGCAATGTCATCAGCGAATCGTATCATTGATATCCTTTCACCTTGTATTTTAATTCCACTCCTGAACCTTTCTTTTATTTCCATCATTGCTTCCTCGATGTACAGATTGAAGAGTAGGGGCGAAAGGCTACAGCCGTGTCGTACACCCTTCTTAATACGAGCACTTCGTTCTTGATCGTCCACTCTTATTATTCCCTCTTGGTTGTTGTACATATTTTATATGACCCGTCTCTCCCTATAGCTTACCCCTACTTTTTCCAGAATCTCGAACAGCTTGCACCATTTTATATTGTCGAACGCTTTTTCCAGGTCGACAAATCCTATGAAAGTGTCTTGATTTTTCTTTAGCCTTGCTTCCATTATTAGCCGTAACGTCAGAATTGCCTCTCTCGTCCCTTTACTTTTCCTAAAGCCAAACTGATCGTCACCTAGCGCATTCTCAATTTTCTTTTCCATTCTTCTGTATATTATTCTTGTAAGCAGCTTCGATGCATGAGCTGTCAAGCTGATTGTGCGATAATTCTCGCACTTATGAGCTCTTGCCTTCTTCGGAATTGTGTGGATGATGCTTTTCCGAAAGTCAGATGGTATATCGCCAGACTCATATATTCTACACACCAACGTGAATAGTCGTTTTGTTGCCACTTCCCCAAATGATTTTAGTAATTCTGATGGAATGTTATCTATCCCTTCTGCCTTATTTGACCGTAAGTCCTCCAAAGCTCTTTTAAATTCCGATTCTAATACTGAATCCCCTATCTCTTCTAAATCGACTCCTGTTTCTTCTTCTAACACATCAGACAAATCTTCACCCTCATAGAGGTTTTCAATGTATTCTTTCCACCTATCTGCTCTCTCCTCTGCATTTAACAGTGGAATTCCCGTTGCACTCTTAATGTTACCACCGTTGCTTTTAATGTCACCAAAGGTTGTTTTGACTTTCCTGTCAGCTGAGTCTGTCCTTCCGACAATTATATCTTTTTCGATGTCTTCACATTTTTCCTGCAGCCATTTCGTCTTAGCTTCCCTGCACTTCCTATTTATTTCATTCCTCAGCGACTTGTATTTCTGTATTCCTGATTTTCCCGGAACATGTTTGTACTTCCTCCTTTCATCAATCAACTGAAGTATTTCTTCTGTTACCCATGGTTTCTTCACACCTACCTTCTTTGTACCTATGTCTTCCTTCCCAACTTCTGTGATGGCCCTGTTTAGAGATGTCCATTCTTCATCAACTGTACTGCCTACTGCGCTATTCCTTATTGCTGTACCTATAGCGTTAGAGAACTTCAAACGTATCTCGTTATTCCTTAGTACTTTCGTATCCCACTTCTTTGCGTATTGATTTTTCCTGACTATTGTCTTGAACTTCAGCCTACTCTTCATCACTACTATATTGTGATCTGAGTCTATATCTGCTCCTGGGTACGCCTTACAATCCAGTATCTGATTTCGGAATCCCTGTCTGACCATGATGTAATCTAATTGAAATCTTCCAGTATCTCCCGGCCTTTTCCAAGTATACCTCCTCCTCTTGTTATTCTTGAACAAGGTATTCGCTATTTCTAGCGGAAACTTGTTACAGAACTCAATTACTCTTTCTCCTCTTTCATTCCTTGTCCCAAGCCCATATTCTCCTGGAACCTTTTCTTCTACTCCTTCCCCTACAACTGCATTCCAGTCGCCCATGACTATTAGATTTTTGTCCCCCTTTACATACTGCATTACCCTTTCAATATCCTCATACACTCTCTCTATCTGTTCATCTTCAGCTTGCGACGTCGGCATGTATACCTGGACTGTCGTTGTCGGTGTTGGTCTGCTGTCGATTCTGATTAGAACAACCCGGTCACTGAACTGGTCACAGTAACACACCCTCTGCCCTACCTTCCTATTCATAACGAATCCTACACCTGTTATACCATTTTCTGCTGCTGTTGATATTACCCGATACTCACCTGACCATAAATCCTTGTCTTCCTCCCACTTCACTTCACTGACCCCTACTATATCTATATTGAGCCTTTGCATTCCCCTTTTCAGATTTTCAAGTTTCCCTATGACTTTCAAGCTTCTGACATTCCACGCCCCGACTCGTAGAACGTTATCCTTTCGTTGATTACTCAATCTTTTTCTCATGGTAACCTCCCCCTTGGCAGTCCCCTCCCGGAGATCCGAATGGGGGACTATTCCGGAATCTTTTGCCAATGGAGAGATCATCATGATACTTCTTCAGTTGTAGGCCACATGTCCTGTGGATACACGTTACATGTCTCTTTGAAATCATTCCAAATTTTTTCTACGCTTACATGATCAGAATGGAAGGAGTGGAGGCTGTCTCTTAAAAAGGCGTTAAGGGAATTTTTATCAGCTTTTTTAAATAGATGTATTTTGCGTTTCTTGTTGTAGTTGAAGGTGTTACGGTATTCAGTCTATCAGAAACTGCCTTCTGGTTGCTAATCCCTGTAACCGTCATGATGCTCCCTATTTGTCCAGGATTATTTGTTGCTAAAAGGTCAGGTTTGCTTTCGCAACCATTTCGCTTTGAGTGGGCTCATGAACTAATTGTTCAAAATAATTTTCTGAGAAAGGATTCAGTACAATTTCGGATGACGTTTTATGACTGAAGCCGGAAACCCATCACCCGATGGCGCTAGTCAAGTATTTGCTGACTACACTGGCACAGAACTGGCTGAGTCTCTCATACAGATCCTCCACTCAGCTCTGCCTCAAAGGACCACAGTCGGTTCTATCGAAGATGCTGCAGATCGTGAGCTTCACCTTAATCTCGCAAGCAACACTGGAAGTCTTTACCATTTCCGCTAGCCGCCCGAAACCAGAAAGAATCTCCAATCCAAAGCGACACACGTCGTTGGTACCGACATGAGCCACCACCTGCAGTTGGATGCACCCTGTGCTCTTCATGGTACCCAGAAGCACCCTTTCCACATCCGGAATGACTCCCCCAAGTATGCACACTGATTGTATACAGGCTTCCTTATTGTCCTTGGCAGCCATGTTCCTAAGGCGCCGCATTACGCGCCTAACGTTGGAGCTCCCAACTAGCAGGAAACCCTACATCTGTTAATGCACAGACCTTGCGGGCCGAGGAGCTTCCTCTGGAACAGGGTGGACGACTGCATCCAGCTCAGAGACTTCGTCAGCCACCGATAACGCCCGAAACCTGTTCGTCGAACGTACTGGGGAGGCCCTATGATCAACCGCTCAGAAAGTCTTCAGCTGTCAGCCAGACTTTGGAATGATCTCCCACTCGGCCACAGGTGAGGGGTCAACCTCAGCGCAGGCAGTACCCGAGGAGGTCACAGCAGTGGACCAATTGGAGGACACGTGAGACGTGCTCGACGTCCCTCGCATCCCCATGTCCGATCCACCACAGTGATGTCCCTTTGCAGCAGCCTCAAGCTGTGTGACGGAAGCCAACACCACATGGAGCTGTGAGCGAAGGGTCACCAGCTCAACTCGCATCTACACACAGCAATCACAGTTCCTGTTTGAAGATCGTAAAAATATGTAACAAACGAACTGTGTACTCGGCTTATTAGCAGCAGGAACTCAAGGTGCTCTCTCACTGACGGTCTAACTGCCACTAAGCTGTTCTAACCAAAACAAACAAAAGCCTGTACAGTATGAGGATCGATACAAGGGTCGATAACAACGGCGGTGCTTTAAGCTACACTGTTATTAAAATAAAAGGCTGTGCCCAGTAATCACTGAAAAGTGCAAGAAATTACAAAAATAAACTAGTAACTACACAGATAACTGAAAATAAGTCGCTCCTGTTTGAAGCCCGTAAAAATATGTAACAAAGTAATGGTGTAATTGCCTTATTAGCAGCAGGAACTCGAGGTAGTCCGTGACTGTCTAACCGTCACTACTGGGACGTATATATCCATCCTCAATCATGAAGCTTTCAGTGTTAGCAACGTATATATACGACAGGAACTGAGCGTGCGAGGAGTGTATAACACAGCAACTCTGTGAAACGCACGGCCACCGCGGCATAATTTAAAACTTTTATTACAAAGAAATATCACAGTAACTGTTAGATAAATGACAGTTCTTACCATTGAGTAAATTCGAATAATCTTTCTGCTTGCTACGATTACGACAATCAGTGTTAAGGTGAGTAACGTAACAAAAAGTTTCTGTCCACAGCCAGTAAACAATCTTACTTTCATTGATGTTTTAAAATTAATATAATATGTTGTATGTGTTTGCCATGTGATTATTGTGTGACTATTGTGACATGTGTGACGTGCAGTACTTGAAAGTGTGTGTTAGGTACTGTTCCTACGTCATGGCACCAATAACCAATCTTACGTAAGATTGCTTACGAGTATAAAGTTCAATTTCAATTTAAACATTCTTGTTCTTGTTAGGAACTGGCGACTGTTGGTTATTTTCATTGATGAAATAGTTTAAAATTTTTTTCCAAATTTTCCACCAACTACTGTTATTTAAAAACTTAGGTTACGTAATAATAATATATAAAATTTACCAAAATTTGTTTCTAATCGTCATTGCTGAAGTACTCAGCAGTGGCTATCCTGTTATAACTTCATCTACTTGTCTCCGTCCGCAGCTCGTGGTCGTGCGGTAGCGTTCTCGCTTCCCGCGCCCGGGTTCGCGGGTTCGATTCCCGCCGGGGTCAGGGATTTTCTCTGTCTAATGATGACTGGGTGTTGTGTGATGTCCTTAGGTTAGTTAGGTTTAAGTAGTTCTAAGTTCTAGGGGACTGGTGACCATAGATGTTAAGTCCCATAGTGCTCAGAGCCATTTGAGTTTTTTTGAACTTCTCTCCGTTTTGCATTATTCTTCGGAGTAGATGCATTTTCTCCACTGATTAAGGACTTCAGGAAACAGGAATTTTTTTTTTGTCGTCTGACTGGTTTGATGCGGCCCGCCACGAATTCCTCCCCTGTGCTAACCTCTTCATCTCAGAGTAGCACTTGTAACCAACGTCATCAATTTTTTGCTGGAAGTATACCAATCTCTGTCTTCCTCTACAGTTTTTTGCCCTCTACAGCTTCCTCTAGTACCATGGAAGTCATTCCCTATGTCTTAACAGATGTCCTATCATTCTGTCCCTTCTCGTTATCAGTGTTTTGTACAAATTCCTTTTCTCTCCGATTCTGCGTAGAACCTCATCATTCTTTACCATTTCAGTCCACTTAATTTTTAACATTTGTCTGTAGCACCACATCTCAATTGATTAGATTCTCTTCTGTTCCGATTTTCTCACAGTCCATGTTTCACGACCATACAATGCAGTACTCCTGACGTACATTCTCAGAAATTTCTTCCTCAAATTAAGGCCAGGAATGCCTTTCTTGCCATAGCTAGTCTGCTTTTGATGTCCTCCGCCCGTCATTGGTTAATTTACTGTCTAGGTAGCAGAATTCCTTAACTTCATCTATATCGTGAACATAAATTTTGATATTAAGATTCTCGCTGTTCTCCTTTCTACTACTTCTCATTACCTTCGTCTTTCTTCGATTTACTCTCAGTCCACACTGTGTGCTCATTAGACTGTTTATTCCGTCAAGCAGACCATGTAATTATTTTGGACTTTCACTCAGCATAGCGATGTCATCAGCGAATCGTATCATTCATATCCTTTCACCTTGTATTTTAATTCCGCTGCTGAACCTTTATTTTATTTCTATCAATCTAAATATTGAACAGTAGCGGCGAAAGGCTAAATCCTTGTCTAACACCATTTTTAATATGAGCACTTCGTTCCTCGTCGTGAACAGTCCTTTTGTTGCCACTTTCCCCATTGATTTTAGATATTCTGGTGGAATGTTATCTATCCCTTCTGCCTTACTGGACCTTACGTCCTGCAAAGCTCTTTTAAATTCTGATTCTAATACTGGAGCCCCTATCTCTTCTAAATGAACTCCTGTTTCTTCTTCTATCACTTCAGACAAATCTTCCTCTCTCATAGAGGCTTTCAGTGTATATATAGAAAAACCTAACTGGCCGGAGCGGTAGGAGAGTTAGACGTGGCTGTCAGTGGCAGGACAGTGTATCAAAATTACGACTGTCCCAAGCCCTGCAAAATTAGCAGTAGTTATTTTCAATGAATAATAGCGAGAAAATTTCAGGTACAACAATGCAAGCAACATTAGTGTTGCAACGTAACGATACGAGCGTAGATATGTTCGACAATGTTTCAGATATTGACGACAAACTAAACAATACTGGAGGAACTGAATGTTTAAATAATACAAAGGTAAAGCAAGGTATATTTTCAGATATTAATGATAATTTGGAAATGAATGACAGGATATAAAAGTGATATAAACATAACAGAGATGAAAACGAAACAGATAATTGAACAGGGTAGTAATTTGCCGGTATTTAGTACGAATGGTTTAATCCAAATGATTTAGAAAATGAGTGAGCAAATATGCAGTGAGATTAGCTCTGTGAAAAACGAAATAACAAATTCCGTAAGCGGTGAGATTATCTCTGTAAAAGCGAAATCATGAATTCAGTAAGTAGCGAGATTAGCTCCGTGGCGAAGACCGTAACTAGTGAGATAAGTTCTGTAGAAGAGGAAATAAATGCTGTGAGAGGCGAAATAGAAATTTCAAACAAAACCTTGCGAAAAGAAATAAGTGACCTAGATACTAAATTTAGCTATGACAGGGAAGATGTGACAAAACATTATTGCGGACGAAATGAAAAGAATGAAAGACAACATGCAACAACAAATGGGCGACTTAGTAGATGAAAAATGTGGACTCAACGAAAATCAACTGAAACATGATATCGGTGTGAGAACGGACGAGATCAATGAATATGTATACAAAAAAGTAAATCCCGAAATAGCAACAGTCCGTCCTGACTTTAAAAATTCGGTGGACTCATTGAACGGCCAAATTGTGAGTATTAAGGTCAAAGTTCAGGCGTTGGAAACATGTTAATGACAAGTTTTCTGAAATAAAAGACAAAGGTGTGGGTGAGAGGAATGAGCGTATTACAAATCTAGAGCTCGCAAGAAATCTAACGGCCACGTACATTTTAGGATGGGTATGTCAGAGCAGTTTGCGCCCTGACGAATTCTTAAAACAATCTGAAGTCGAATGCTGGTCAACCAGTAAACAAGAGGAATTAAATACGGAATTTATGTATGCGCCTCCGTACCGTGCCAGCAGAGGCTCAAAAATGAAAAGTAAGTGCGAGGATATGTGTAAAAAGATCGAGCACGTAAAAGGACGCAACCAAAAAGAGAATTTTGCGCATACTGCGCGGTAAATTGCCACATAGTGTCCGCGGCTACGTAATTGGTGACTGTAGCAAAACAGCGTTTTTGAAAAAGGTACTTGATCTAGATGTATTATACGGTGACGACGAAAATCGCCAGTACAGCCTCCAAAACAGCAGCTATAATCAGAACGGAAATAGTAACTATTACGATCGACGAAGCAAGGGGAAACTACAGCCGTAATTTTTCCCGAGGGCATGCAGCTTTACTGTGTGATTAAATGATGATGGCGTCATCTCGGGTAAAACATTCCGGAGGTAAAATAGTCCCCCATTCGGATCTCCGGGCGGGGACTACTCAAGAGGACGTCGCTATCAGCAGAAAGAAAACTGGCGTTCTACGGATCGGAGCGTGGAATGTCAGATCCCTTAATCGAGCAGATAGGTTAGAAAATTTAAAAAGGGAAATGGATAGGTTAAAGTTATATATAGTGGGAATTAGTGAAGTTCGGTGGCAGGAGGAACAAGACTTTTTGTCAGGTGAATACAGGGTTATAAATACAAAATCAAATAGGGTAATGCAGGAGTAGCTTTAATAATGAATAAAAAAATAGGAGTGCGGGTAAGCTACTACAAACAGCATAGTGAACGCATTATTGTGGCCAAGATAGACACGGAGGCCCACGCCTACTACAGTAGTACAAGTTTATACGCCAAGTAGCTCTGCAGATGATGAAGAAATTGATGAAATGTATGATGAGATAAAAGAAATTATTCAGGTAGTGAAGGGAGACAAAAATTTAATAGTCATGGGTGACTGGAATTCGACAGCAGCAAAAGGGAGAGAAGGAAACATAGTTGGTGAATATGGATTGGGGCTAAGATATGCAAGAGGAAGCCGCCTGGTAGAATTTTGCACAGAGCATAACACTTGGTTCAAGAATCATGAAAAAAGGTTGTGTACATGAAAGAACCATGGAGATGCTAGAAGGTTTCAGATAGATTATATAATGGTAAGACAGAGATTTAGGAACCAGATTTTAAATTGTAAGACATTTCCAGGGGCAGACATGGACTCTGACCACAATGTATTAGTTATGAACTGTAGATTAAAACTGAAGAAACTGCAAAAAGGTGGGAATTTATGGAGATGGGACTGGATAAACTGAAAGAACAAGAGGTTGTACAGAGTTTCAGGGAGAGCAAAAAGGAACAATTGACAGGAATGGGGGAGAGAAATAGAGTAGAAGAAGAATGGGTAGCTTTGAGGAATGAAATAGTGAAGGCAGCAGAGGATCAACTAGGTAAAGAGGCGAGGGCTAGTAGAAATCCTCAGGTCACAGAGGAGATACTCAATTTAATTGATGACAGGAGAAAATACAAAAATGCAGTGAGTGAAGCAGGCAAAAAGGAATAAAACGTCTCAAAAATGAGATCGACAGGAAGTGCAAAATGGCTAAGCAGGCATGGCTAGAGGACAAATGTAAGGATGTAGAGGCTTATCTCACGAGGGGTAAGATAGATACTGCCTACAGGAAAATTAAAGAGACCTTTGGAGAAAAGAGAACCACTTGCATGAATATCAAGAGCTCAGATGGAAACCCAGTTCTAAGCAAAGAAGGGAAAGCAGGAAGGTGGAAGGAGCAAATAGAGGGTCTATACAGGGGCGATGTTCTTGAGGACAATATTATGGAAATGGAAGAGGAGTTAGATGAATATGAAATGGATGATACTGCGTGAAGAGTTCGACAGATCACCGAAAGACCTAAGTATAAACAAGGTCCCGGGAGTAGACAACTTTCCATTAGAACTACTGACAGCCTTCGGAGAGCAAGTCCTGACAAAACTCTATCATCTGGTGAGCAAGATGTATGAGACAGGCGAATTTCCCTCACTTCAAGATGAATATAATAAATCCAATCCTAAAGAAAGCAGATGTTGACAGATGTGAAAATTACCAAAACTATCAGTTTAATAAGTCACAGCTGCAAAGTAGTAACGCGAATTCTTTACAGAGGAATGGAAAAACTGGTAGAAACCGACCCTGGGGAAGATCATTTTGGATTCCATAGAAGTGTTGGAACACGTCAAACAATACTTACCCCACGACTTATCTTAGACGAAAGATTAAGGAAAGGCAAACCTAAGTTTCTAGCATTTGTGGACTTAGAGAAAGCTTTTGACAATGTTGACTGGAATACTATCTTTCAAATTCTGAAGGTGGCAAGGGAGCGAAAGGCTATTTACAATTTGTACAGAAACCAGATGGCAGTTACAAGACTCGAGGGACATGAAGGGAAGCAGTGGTTGGGAAGGGAATGAGACAGGGTTGTAGCCTCTCCCCGATACTATTCAATCTGTATATTGAGCAAGCAGTAATGGAAACAAAGGAAAAGTTCGGAGTCGGTATTAAAATCAATGGAGAAGAAATAAAAACTTTGAGGTTCGCCGATGAAATTGTAATTCTGTGAGAGACAGCAAAAGACTTGGAAGACCAGTTGAACGGAATTGACAGTGTCTTGAAAGGAGGGTATAAGATGAACATCAACAAAAGCAAAACGAGGATAATGGAATGTAGTCGAATTAAGTCGGGTGATGCTACGGGGAATTAGATTAGGAAGTGAGACACTTAAAGTAGTAAAGGAGTTTTATTATTTGGGGAGCAAACTAACTGATGATGGTCGAAGTAGAGAGGATATAAAATGTAGACTGGCAATGACAAGGAAAGCGTTTCTGAAGAAGAGAAGTTTGTGAACATCGAGTATAGATTTAAGTGTCAGGAAGTCGTTTCTGACAGTATTTGTATGGAGTGTAGCCATGTATGGAAGTGAAACATGGGCAATAAATAGTTTTAACAAGAAGAGAATAGAAGCTTTCTAAATGTGGTGCTACAGAAGAATGCTGAAGATTTGATGGGTAGATCACATATTATAATGAGGAGGTACTGAATAGATTTGGGGAGGAGTTTGTGGCACAACTTGACCAGAAGAAGGGATCGGTTGGTAGGACATGTTCTGAGGCATCAAGGGATCACCAATTTAGTACTGGAGGGCAGCGTGAAGGGTAAAAGTCGTAGAGGGAGACCAAGAGATGAATACACTAAGCAGATTCAGAAGGATGTAGGCTGCAGTAGGTACTGGGAGATGAAGAAGTTTGCACAGGATAGAGTAGCATGGAGAGCTGCATCAAACCAGTCTCAGGACTGGGGACCACAACAACAACAACGATCGACGAGGTCAAAATAATCAAAGTCAAAACGGAAACTTAAATATAGATTACAATGTGAGATCGGCACATGTAGATAGAAGAAGACGCCACGGAAGAGGTTTTGACCGTGGTAGGGGAGATTACAATTGTAACCGCCACGGCAATGATAGAGTAGAAAGCGGGAATCCGCAACAGTAGCGGGCCCTACTGCTGCCGATCGCTTTGTGAGGGCCCGCAGGCTTCAGAGGCAGTATTGCCGCCGCAACAATGACGACGCAAAGGGCAGCAAAACTAGTAAAGATCTTAAACAAGGTCAAGTGTACAATGGAAACAGCGAGAATGGAAAATATTGCAGAAATGTCACAATTCGGACGCTGGTAAAATCGGATGTATTAGCAAGCGAAATCACAAATGATGTTGGAGTGGCTGGCTACTCGTGCGAGTACAACAGTACCGCTGCACCGAGTTTAGCGTATCTTCCGGTAGCGAATAAGCAAATTGTCTCGGTATATGACGTTGAAATAATTGGGAATAAATAATTGCTGACGCAGTTAAGTAATATGTAGGATGGTTTGGAGGAATGGAAGGAAGAAAGTAGCGTATATGTTACGGAAAGTAATGAAGTGATGAGTAATGAAGATGAGTATTTTGTTTGTGATACGATATGGGCAAGTAATTTGAAAGAGGTGTTACGTAAAGTAGATAATGTTGAGAATATATGTGAATATAATAAAGAACATGGGTCACGTGAAGTGCGTAACAATAATGTGTTTGCTGATGCCATTCCCGAACTCGACCAAGTCAGCGGATTAGAAAAGACAGCCGTAAACTGTGTTATGGGACAAGAGTATGTTTGTTCTGATAACTGGGTGAGATTAGTGGAAGTATGAAACGTCCCCTTTAAACAATTATACATGACTGTGCTTAAACTGACACACAATATTTTGTTAGCGCAACGCAATCTGACTTTCAAAATTCTCTACAAAAGAATGGCCCTGACTAACATTAAACTATACCTTTCACAAATCACTTACCTCACAAAAATCTTCGCTGCTCAAGCTACTGTAATACAGCGAGCGCCACTACTGCCAGCTAAATAAAAGATTCAAACTATGGAAGGCACTAACTACTGATAGGGATAGTTAGCAAATGAAAGATATTAATAGAGAACAAACAATGTATTTACCTTGATATCATCATATACAAATATAGCAGTTCATGACAAATTTCAAAACTCCGCCATCTCTCTCCCCACATCCACCACTGCTGGCAGCTCACCTCCAACTGCGCAACGCTACGCGCTGTTCACATCCAGCTGCCGCTGCCCAACACTACAATGGCAGACAACAATGCAAACTATCCACAGACTGCACACAGCACAGCCAGTGATTTTCATATTGAGCGCTACGTAACGTTGCCAATAAGAAAGCATAAACAGCCTACTTACATAGAGAAAACATAAACAGCCTACTTACATAGCCCCCATGCTCCCCACAAAAAATTTTACAAATTTTTTTTGGGCAGTGGCCAATAATGATTTGATAAAATTTTTCATAATTACAATAACAAAGAAATCAAATGCACACACTTATTGATATTATGTTGGTCAAAAGCTCAAATTTTCTCACAGTCTATAAAGACAGTCCTGATCATTCATCACAGTGAAACTGCCGTTTCTTTTCTCAAAGTCTGAGCAGTAAAAGACAATGCACACAGAAGTAGTGGATTTCAATGCCGTCTTGAAGAAGTAGTGTTGTCCTTCCAACGGAAAGACAGTGCTGACTCTTGACATGCTGACAGGTAATGGGCCACAATGGAGCAAACCCACAGCAGAGTCATTCGAAGTTTTGAAGAATATTGGTAGGTAGGTCATCACAGAGCAGACCCACTGGAGTCCTGGTAGAGATTGTGGTATTGGTGGGCCACCAGAGGTGCAGACCCACTGCAGTCCTTGTAGAAATAATGGCATGGTGGGTCATCAAAGATGCAGACCCACTGTAGTCCTTGTAGAGATGATGGTATTGGTGGGTCATCAAAGATGCAGACCCACTGTAGTCCTTGTAGAGATGGCCAGCAGCCATCTGTTGCGATCTGTTGCGACTGTGCAGGTGCACAATCACCATCGAAGAGTCTTGCGAATAATATAGCAAGTCCATAACCACCACCTGTGCATTCACAAAGTTTTTGGAATTGTCCTTAGAACCAGCAATGCTGTTATCCAGTCCCTTGCTGAATTAGTAACACACGTGCAAACACTAACAGTCCCAACTTCTCACATATTGTCCATATACTATGACCAACAGAAATGTGTGCAGTGAAATGTAACTAACAAGTTAATAATATCATGAACTGGTGACAATTACAATTTTATAACATAAGAATTCAATTACAAAGGTACAAAATACATCATTAAAGAACATAGTAATAAAGATAACAATTGTAGGAACACAGGCTTTACAAAAGAATAGAAATAAACATATACATCAGTGTTACAGGAATTATGAGATAAGTAGATACATAAAAGATCAGAATAACTTTTGGAACATCAACTTTACACATGAGTATTAAAACAAAACAGAATAAATAATGTCTAAGCATATTTACAAGGTAGATAACATATTATTAATGCCAATTATATTTGAGGATAACAGTATTCCGCATCATAGTGAATGTAGCTTAGTATTAGAAGAAGAAAAAATCCTATGAAACTACACACCTGTGCCGCTGAAAGGCTAATGGCTTTTTTCTCGGGCGGCTGTCGCCCAGGTGGGTGCCCGCGACGCATTACGTGCAGGTGGTCACTTAACTTTCTTACGGAAATATTTACGACAGCAGTTTCCGCTACCGTGACAGTCTCACATAAAAATATTTCACAGGTCAAGAATTAGCACTGCAAATCTGTAGAAAGAAAATCCTATAAATATAAGTGTCCAAATAAAATATTCGTCAGCATTGTGATACAGTCACGCATTTACGCACATTTCATAACTCTTAAAGTACGATTCTTGGTTTCCAACAACCTTTTCCACAAATCACAGTCCCTAAACACTACTCGTTATTCCTTACCTCATTATACATATACATATTCGTCGACACTTCTTCAATATTTCATCATGAGAAATATGTAGCATAATAAACATTCCTCAACAACATAATACACATCGTCGTCATAATAATAACATCATAACACCTCAGTCAAATCTCAAAAACGTCGTAGCTTTCTGCAATAATTTCAATCCCTAAAAAAATATTCTCTGCTCATTTCAATAATGTCATCTACCTCAAACGTACTTTAAAATCATGCTCCCTTACCAAATATATCATTCAAAGCTCTCATAGTATCACAATGGTTCCGAAAAAATATGAGCATTTCACAAAGTACCGACAAAATACAATTTCATAAGTGTGAAGTTATCCAACTGTGTAATTGCGTAAACATCTGTCACTGATGTAATAAAAAAAAGTTTAGATAGCTGTGTAATTTGTGTGTTAGAGAAATATGGTACCGATGTGTAAAGTTGTACAAGCAAATACCATAGTAGCTAGGGTTCCTTGTGGTTGCCACACACATGGTACACAAAGTAAGCGTGTACCCCCCTGAGGATTAATGTAATTATACCCCCAGGTGTTACAGATTACAGCAATGGAATGAAATGTATCACGGAAAACTTTCTTTGTAATTCAAAAATCTTTAAAAATAAATGTTTCAAGTACAAAATTAACCACTCAAATACGTGTACTGTAGCGCTAAATGTGCGTCTTGTTGCAACATAATCTGTGTGGAAGTGTCGTAGTTATCGTCCTCCAAAAGCTAAGTTCTGCAGAAGTCAATGTACTTACCTCATAATACACAAAAGTGAAATGCTTTGCGTATAAATGTCTTAGTTATTACACATATTGCCGTGATGAGGAAAGTACTGTGCTGTAACGTATTGTTGTGCTACGGAAAAGGCAGTCTCATTGTAGCTATACCACAAAAGTTACTATTAAAACCTGTTTTACTTTCCAGAATAAAACAGAAAACTGTGCAGATATAAAACAGGAACACTGCAAAAGCAACATTGTAAATTGTCACTCATTAGTAGCGTCGTGATAAAATCGTGTAGCTGTCACATAAACTAACCACTGTGCCATCTGGTATCTCACTGAAAGTACTTAAAATCCAGAATATATTTTCAAGTAAACCAAAATGTTGCATTAAAATCTCATTAGCAGTACTGGTAAATGTTCTAAGTATGTAAGCCTTATAGTCGTTCCATAATCGTGCAACTAACAAGCAAGAATGTACACACACAATAACACTGTGACGTCTGTTCACTATAACAATGCATTCGTCATTTCTGTTTCAATAAGTTCTTGACTGTATATTTAACTTCAAACATTGTTGCATGTTAACAGATTCTAAGTCTGACAAGCATACTAGTAATGTAAAGTGAAAAGTTTTATGGCAATGACAAAGTTAAAAAGCAGATTATCTTTCATTAAACGGTTTTACATGTGAAATGTGGTGTAAACCTTTACTCTTCCTAGTACGCAGAGTTTCAACTTCAACGCAATTATCATGTGGTATACGTCGGATTCTGTAAGGTCCATTGTAAACTAGAAAGAATTTGTGACTCAAGTGTTTCTTCTTATGTGACAATGAATAAGCTTTAATGAGAACTTTCTGACCAATATATAATTTCTTTGCATTTGCTTTACCATGTAGTTCTCTCCTTTTGTCTGCTGCAGATTTTATATTTTTAAGAGCCAAATCAATTATGTCTTTGTGTCGAAGTTTACGTGTATTCGGGAAAGGTACAAGCTCTCTGATTCTGTTCGGTGGTTCTTCATTCTCCAGTACAAGAGTAGGTGGTAAAGCAGTGGAATCATGAGGCATTTCATTCAGCACATTTTGAAATAATTGTAGATATCTGTCCCAATGCTGATGCTTTCTGTGACAATAAAGTCTGCAACGCTTATTGATTTCTTTCATAATCCGTTCAGACGGGTTGCAATGTGGTGAGTACAATGAAATAAAAACAGGTTTGATTTTATGATTCCGAAGCGTGCGTGACCAAACAGCAGATCTAAATTGCGGTCCGTTATCTGAAATGACTTTAGCAACGTGGCCAACTTCACGTAAGAAATTTTTAACAAAGGCGTTGGATACAGATCGTCCAGTGGCTTTACGTAACGGAGTGAAAGAAACAAATTTTGAAGTAAGTACAATAGCGACTAGAACGTACGAAAATCCATTGGATGTTCTGACAAGCGGTCCCAAGAGATCAACAGCAGCAAATTCTTTTAATTTAGAAGGAATAATAGGAAACAACGGAGCACGATGTGAGACAGTAGATGGTTTCGCCTTTTGACAAAGTTTACAAATAGACAAGACTCTTCGAATTCTTTTTTCCATATTGTTAAAATAACAAGTCGTTCGAAGAATATGATAACATTTTCGTGGACCAAAATGTGCGTAGCTGAAATGAATGTACCAAATGAGATTATTAACAAAATCGTCAGGAATGCAAAGTACCCATAGCTTGTCATCAACAGTGCAGCGTTTGAACAGTATGTTGTTTCTAACCAGATAATAATGCCGAATCTGTGTGTGTGTCTTTTCATGCCATTTGCTCTTGATGTCTTTCCAAATCGGATCATTATCTTGTTCATGAGCAATGTCCTTTAAAGATGTGGTGATGAAGTTTTCAATGGCGACTTTCTGAATGTAAAGAATATTGAAATTTTTCTCGAGGTTGCCTTCTGTGGTACTTTTCTCAAGCCCAGCCGGTGCGCGTGACAGTGCGTCCGCAACAATGTTCTCCTTGCCGGGAATGTAGACTATTGTGAAGCGGAATTCTTGCAGAAACAATGCCCAACGTTTTAACCTGTCATGATTTAATTTTGAAGACATAAGAAATTGTAATGCACGATGATCACTGTATACTTTTACGTGCTTACCGGAAAGAAAGAAACGGAATTTGTTAAATGCCCAAACGATAGCTATAGCTTCTAATTCAGTAACGGAATAATTTTTTTCAGATTTTGTTAGCACTCGGCTAGCAAAAGCAATGGTTTTCTGAATGGTAGTGTCATTTTCTATGGCTTCTTGAAATAAATGGGCACCAAGACTGACTTTAGAAGAATCCGTGCTAAGGCAGAAATCTTGTGACAGATCTGGATGAGCTAAGATTGGCGCGTGAAGTAACGCTTCTTTCAAAGAATTGAATTCCAATTGTGCTTGTTCGTCCCAGTTACAAATAGTATTTTTTCCAGTGAGAGAACAAAGTTTTGGTGTAACAAGAATTTGCATATTCAGAAAACGACGGTAAAAATTTACGAGACCCAGAAAACTGCGGACTTGTCTTTTTGTGGATGGAACTGGAATGGCTCTGATTGCTTCTAACTTTTCAGGATCCGGCTGAATGCCTTCAGAAGAAATAATATGTCCCAAAAACTTCACCTTTGTCCTACCGAATTCAGACTTTTCCAAGTTAACTGTAATTCCAGATTCTGCAAAAATACGTAACAAACTGTTGAGGATGCGATTATGTAGTTCCCATGAAGCTTCTGCTATTAGAATATCGTCCACATATAAGGTAATGTGACGTTTTAAGAACTCAGGTAATATGAAATTTAGCCCGCGAATGAATGCTGCTGAAGAAATGTTCAAACCAAAGGGAAGTTTCCGAAACTGATAACAAACGCCGAAACAAAGGAAAGCTGTGTATTTTCTACATTCTGGATGAAGTTCGATCTGATAAAAGCTGGATCTGAGATCAATGGAAGACAACACTTTTACACCATTAAAATTTTGAAGAAGTTCTTCCAACGTTTGCGGCCTGTTTGTTTCAGGAATAATGATCGTATTGATTTGTCTCGAATCCAAGACAAGCCTGATCGATCCATTTTTCTTCTCAACAACATGTAATGGATTGTTGTATGAGCTTACTGTAGGCTCAATAATGCCCTCGTCAAGCATAGATTGTATTTCTGTTCTAACACGGTCCCTATAATGTGCTGGAATTACATATGGTCTAACACAAAATTTAGTATGCTCACGAACACGAAATTGGTATTGAAATCCCTTGATTGTTCCTGTTTTATGAGTAAAAACTGTGGAATGTTCTTGTAAAATCTCAAAAAGGTCCTGCCTATCAGTGTCATTACAATTCTCAATTGTTTGAATTTTATTCTGAATTAACTCATTAATTTCAAATATGCCGTCGATATCATCCCTGTCAGTTCTTGCAGAGTGATTGTTAGTGTCTAGTTCCGTAGAAAATTCCGAACTGTTGTCTAACAGAAGGTAAAGCCGATTGATTTCTTCGTCATGGTTTGAGAGCCAATCTTCAAATTTCAAAGCTATTGACTTACCTTCCTTCTCTAAACTTATTTCAGCATCGTGAAAGTTTAAGATTGCTTTGAATTCATTCAAAAAGTCTACTCCCAATATAATTTCCGTCGACAATAATGGAACAATAAGAAAGTTCGTAGAGAAGCTGTGGCTTTGACAAAAGAATTCTAAGTTGGTTTGTTGGCGTACATCTACACTTTTTCCAAAGATTGCACCTTGTAATTTAATCTTACGTAACGGAAGTGTGGGGCAATCGTTCGATTTGTTGCATTTGCTAAAGGCTGTTTCACTAATTACTGAGATGGGACTGCCAGAGTCAAGTACTGCCGTAAATTTTACGTCATTTACAGTAATGTGAATCACAGGATATGCAATGTTGTTAAGTTTTACGTCGTGTTCCTGGAGTAAGATGTCCCTAATGTCTTCCATTTTTACGTAATTACTAGCTATGGCAGCTGCGTCATCAGTTTCATAAGTACGTTTTGTTGCTGCCAGCGGTGTGAGTCATTGCCTATTGTCTCTTTGTTGGCGCGCGTCGTTATTGGGATTTGGAGACCTAACTTCTACAAATTCACCATGACGAGAGGGCCCTGCTCTGTTTGAATCCCGCCAGTTCTGATGCAATTCAGGTCTGTCGTTACGATCATATCGTCTGTCGTCATGTCGGTAGATTCCATAGTTTCTTTCTTGTCGGTCACATGGTGGAGAATTTCTCCCTGAATCGTAACTGCGCGCTGGTCCGTTGCGTCTAAAGTTATTCTGTCTCCCTTGATAGTATTTATTTTGGTTCCCATATTGTCTGTTTCTCTTATTGTCTCTGTAATAGTCATTACCACGGAGAGGTGATCTTTCCCTGTAGTTATTACTACTCTGCCAACGGTTGTCATACGGGTGGTGTCTGTTTTGGTCATGATTTGTGTTGTGAGAATAGCCTTGTCGTGTCAAGTTATTACTTCTTTCATCGCGGAATTGCGACGGATGTGACCTGTAATTGTTGTGTTCCTGGTTTCGCGTTCCGCGATTGTCAGTGTCAATTTCTAATTCTTGTAAAAGTCCCTGAAATGCTTCGATGTCGTCTTTGCAACGTCCTGCCAAAATAATATATCGTAAATGTTCAGGCAGTTTGATTAAGCAAATGCGGATGAGTTCTGAGGGGCTGTATGGGTTTGAAAGCTACTGATTCTTATGCAACATGTCTTCAAAATATTTCATAAGACTGGAAAATTCAGATTGTTCGAAACGTTTCATCATTATGATGCTATGTTTTACTTGGTCTTGTGTGGCTTGAGACCAATATGCTGAGAAGAAGGCATGGTAAAACTCTCCTTCACTGTGGCAATCGTGAATTACCGATCGCATTCTTACAGCTGGTTCATTCTCCAAGTAGCCACACATAAATTCTAATCTGTGTTCTAACGACCAGTTGGGAGGAAAAAAATGCGAGAATTGATGGAGCCATGCTTGGGGATGAATGTCGTTGCCAGAATTCTTAAATGTTTTGAATTTACGTGTAGTAATGAACAGCTTATAGTCAAAATCATCATGTCAGCGAGTCGCATATCGGTCATTGTTAGGTCGTGTCGGCCGTTCCATATCAAAATTCGGTGCACATTGCCAATTTCTTTCATAACTTCCGAAATGCCCTGTGTTATTATTTTGTGGCTGTTCCGTATTTCTGTGTCCCTCTTCCCGTATTGGGGCGCGAGTATCCTCTGAAATACGTAATTCTTGTATTACCTGTGTCAGCTGATCTTGTACTTCCCGGATTTCTCTTTTGTACTGTGTATTGATTTGATTTTGATTCTGTTTGAATTTTCTAATTTGTTCATACTCTTCTGTGACAGTGAAGGCTACAGGTCTTGCGTCATTCAGATCATCATCTACCTTTGTAGATAAGTTAGTGACCTGATCCGAAAGTTCGGCTACTTTCTCCGATAGTGAACACATTTCCTCAGTGTGTTTTTCTGAACCAAGTTTCAGAGTGTCCATTTGTGTTGAAATCGAATCTACTGTGTCCTTTAAGTTTTCCTGAGTTATTGCAAGTTGCGTAACCGAATCGGTAGATGCAACTGAGTCAATTTTAGCCCACAAGGTCTCATGATTTTCATGAACAATGGCTTGCAGTTCTTTTATGGCTGCTTCGTGATTCTGTAATGCATTTTCATGCCGCGAAAAAATAGGTTGAAAATGCTCACAAATTTGTGTTTTTACGTCATTACAGACTTTTTGACATTTAGATTCAATGTTATGTAACTCAGTAGTTAAATCTTCACGTGTTTGTTCAAGTGTGGTGTCTAACTTTTTAAGATTTTGTTGCACTGTGTCTAACTTTTTAAGATTTTGTTCCACTGTATCTAACTTTCGAAGATTTTGTTCCATTGTGTCTAACTTTTGAAGCTTTTGCTGTGTTTGTCCCATTTGCTGTATTAATTGTAATAACAATGCACTGGTGTCTGGAACATGTTCCTCAGTGCTTTTCGGCAGTGAATTTGCACCGGAAACATTCACATTTTGACAAGCAGAAAATGTGTCTTGACTTATTTGAGGAAACGGTGAGGATCCAAAACCTGAATCTACAGTATTTGCGAGATTGTTTCCTGTCATTTCGGATTCCTGAGGCGAGCTGTTGCCGACCGATCGATCGATAATGCTTCCCTGTTCTCTAATTGTTTCACTGTCTACACCATTGTTTGCCGCCCGCTCCATTTCCCTATGCACAATTACCAAATTACTACTTTGAAATTTAGTTAATTCATTACTCTGCGGCGCTAACACACTGCTTTCGTCTTCACTGTCATTTCTCAATTTACTTTGGAGCCTAGTATTACGTTTTTCACACGCCATTATTGTCACAATATTTCACGATAACACAGAAAAGCACAATTTGAAGAGCAAAAATAAGAGAACACATTAACATAACACTGAAAATAATATCTAGTTAATTGCAGCTGCGAAATACTTGGTGCAAATCTACATGCATGCCACAACTGTTTTACTGTACAACAATGAAAGACTGCAACTACAAAGGAGATTTTCTCTACAATTATACGCTAGCAATAAACAAAAGCTACACTAATTACACAAACTACAAGAAAAAAAAAAATCAGAAGATTCCAGTGAGGTATCCTCGGCTAAGGGTCGCCATATGAAACGTCCCCTTTAAACAATTATACATGACTGTGCTTAAACTGACACACAATATTTTGTTAGCGCAACGCAATCTGACTTTCAAAATTCCCTACAAAAGAATGGCCCTGACTAACATTAAACTATACCTTTCACAAATCACTTACCTCACAAAAATCTTCGCTGCTCAAGCTACTGCAATACAGCAAGCGCCACTACTGCCAGTTAAATAAAAGATTCAAACTATGGAAGGCACTAACTACTGATAGGGATAGTTAGCAAATGAAAGATATTAATAGAGAACAAACAATGTATTTACCTTGATATCATCATATATAAATATAGCAGTTCATGACAAATTTCAAAACTCCGCCATCTCTCTCCCCACATCCACCACAACGTTTGGAAGATATGCTTCAGAAACTTTATGGTGTGAAATGCATGACAAGTCTTGCTTTGACGGCTGGGTATTTGAAAGTTCCGCTAGAACCAAAATCAGGGACACTGACAGCATTTGTTTGTATTATACACATCTGTAGCCATGTTTATCCGAACACTGGATGGAGTGTTAGGAAAAGAGTTAGCGACTAGAATAACAATTTATGTTTATGACTTGTTGGAAGCGACATCATCATGGGAAGAGCACTGTGAGAAGCTGAAAGAAACTTTCATGCATTGAGACGAGATTGAATGACGTTAAAAAATCAAGAAATATGATTTTGTAAAAAAGCAATTAGAATTCTTGGGTCATATTGTAACGACTATGGGAATAACGAAATATGCGCGGAAATTAGAAACGATAGGAGATTGCCAACGACCAATGACGAAAAAACAGCTTCAGTCGTTTTTTGGCTTCTGTCATTTCTTTCGCAAATATGTAAAAGGACAAGCTTTCAGTGATTCAGATTTATGTAACTAATTGAAGAAAAATAGTCCATTTGTATGGACGGAAAATTGTCAGTTAGCTTTAGACATAATAAGACAGGAACTTATAAAGGGCCAAATTTTACACCATCCTAATTTATCATTACTCTTACATATTGGAACAGATATGCATGCGATTATGGCACTGCCGCTCATATTTTTCAGGAAACAGAGGTAGGAGGAAGTAAAGAATGTCGTTCCATACCGTTCGCGAGTAGAACTTTGACGAGATATGAGCATAATATACTGCATCAGAAAAAGGGGCGTGTCTGTTGTTTAGAGGTTTAAAACATTTAAAGGTTTTGTATGGGGACGCAAGGTGATAGAGCATACAGACCATAAAGCCTTAAAATTGTTGAAGAATGGTGGCGTACTGCATGACAGAATGACGTGGTTGGCGATATACATACGGATGCTCGATTACGAAATTTGTTATGTAAGAGGTGGAGACAGCTGTGTTGCAGATGTACACAAAAGACGTTCAAAGTAATGTATTTCAAAAATGTTGAAGGGAAAAGGAAGGTGGAAGATATATGTAAGAACATAGAACAATGTCAAAAGGAAGACTAGTGCTTAAAGTTTGTGAAAACTAAATTTGATGCTAGAAAGGAAGAAGGAAAAAAGTTGAGGAAATATTAGAAGGTGTATGATGGTGTGTTGTATTTGCGTAAAGATGAAAGTAAGGAAAACTGGCGAGTATCTTGGCCGTCTACGTACGTACTTGAAGTGATTGACTATTTTCATTGGGCATATGGTCATTGGGGACCAAAGAAGTGTGTAGATTAGATAGCACAGTCAGTGACGTTTATTAATATGACATGAAAAGTGACCGAGAGATTACGAACTTGTGCAAAATGTCAGAAGGTAAAAGTATCAAACGTGACTAACCATGGCCCAATGCAAAGCATACAACCTAAAGACATCCTAGAAATTTTGGCAACAGGCTTGTATGGGCCTTTAACAAAGATTACTGGAAATCTTGCTTATATTTTGGTGGAGTTAGATACGTTTTCCAAATTTGTGAAGTTGTACCCTTTACGAATAGTTACTAGTATTCAGTAAATTGGTTGGTTATTTTGAGCAATTCGGGAAACCGAAAGCGATATTATCTGACAATGGAACACAAATTATATCTAAGGTATGGAATGAAGGAATGAAAGAAAAATGTGTAGAAGTTATTCATATATCGCCATACCAAACTCAAAGTAAACCTTCTGAACTCTACATGCGTGAACTGGGTAGGTTCAAATGGCTCTGAGCACTATGCGACTTAACTTCTGCGGTCATCAGTCGCCTAGAACTTAGAACTAATTAAACCTAACTAACCTAAGGACATCACACACATCCATGCCCGAGGCAGGATTCGAACCTGCGACCGTAGCGGTCACGCGGTTCCAGACTGTAGCGCCTAGTACCGCACGGCCACATCGGCCGTAACTGGGTAGGTATTTTAGGACATACTGCCATGGCAATTATAGGGCGTGGGGTAAATATGAAATTGAAGAAATCATGAACTCCACTTCACATGAGAGTACAGGGTTCACTCCAATTGAAATTATGTTAGGTAAAAAACCAAAAACTATACAGAAGATTTGATTAATGCTCCGCCACTACAAGACTTAGACATGTCACAGAAAAAAAGGGCGGCGCGATAGAAAATGATAAAACGTGCTGAGGCACGACTTAAAACACGCGATCAGAGAGTAAAGTCAGTAAAATTTAATTTTGGGGACCTTGTTCTCCTGAAAACTCATGAGAAATCCAGTGAGATAGATAATGAAATATTGAAATTTAAATTGATTTATAATGGACCTTTCAGAATTGAAAGTGTTCCTCACCCTAATGCTACTGGGGAAGTCCGACCCTTAGATGAAAGCTCCTCACGTCTGGCTGCCATCCTCCAAGCCTCTGTTGGATTCTCGGACTTGTTGGAGACTTTCTCCGCCCGGGAACTGGATGTTGTATTGCCCCCGTCATCGACTCGCAAGTCATCCAGTGTTGCGTCCACTGAAAAGACTTGCGTCCACAGGTGGGGACTTCCTGCCGTCAGTACCATACGATCATTTCATTTCATAACACTGGGGGAAAGCGGCCCTCATACTGATGACCACTTGCGTTCTCTAGCAGCTTGTCGGATACTTGTAAGAGCTGAACACATTTTGGAACTTTCCCTGTGATTAACCTCGTTTTGTCGCACGCTGTGGTCTTGGGGCAAGAAAGTTCGCTGTGTGACCAGTTCTTTCAGCGGCTTTAACCGATGGTTCTGTGTATTTGGATCCTCCTTTTACTCACTGGTATAAGTTTGGTTTTCCGGGACCGGACAAATAGGTTTTAAATTGTTAGATTTATATGAAGTGCAACTCAGACTCCCTAGAAATACACTTCTGGATTCCGTCATTGTTACTTTATTTTTTTTCTTTATTTTTTAACAGTTCACCTTTAAATTATGTGGTTCATAAAGGGACTGTCTAATCAGGGTGACTTGTAAAAATTAGGTGAATAAATTCCGCGCCCTTTCTGCGTGGGTTGACGGGAGCTATCGTCCTTACATGGCACAGTAACTCGTAGGTGAATAAATTCCGCGCCCTTTCTGCGTGGGTTGACGGGAGCTATCGTCCTTACTTGGCACAGTAACTCGGAGTACTGTAGGACTCAAGTGTTGTCAATATGATCAAGCCGGTGTGCGTGCAAGCTGTGTTTAGATTTAGTCCATTTGTTAAATAACTCTATCTCTATTTGAATCAAGATATTTATTTTGTTGGTTGCTTTGGCACCCATTCGTTCGTTATTTACTTGTTGCTATAGAGTCTTTGGATAATTTAGGCTGTGAGCGCACCTGTGGTTATTAAAATTGCTCACGTGTTAAATCAATTTCAAGTATGTTTTTAAACTGCCTGTCAAACTCTTTCATTAATTTGAAGTGAGGGTTCCAATTATTGTTTGAGTGAATGTGCGTCCACCAAATTTTGGACATCTCTGAAACTAATTTTTGTGCGTATCAATTTTGCCTTCTGAACTTATTGATAATTGATTTACGGTGTGTATCTTGTTCGCGTTATTAAAATTCTTTGTGGTTGATAGCATTGAATGGCAAATTTGCTTTTAAAGGAAATAGATTCTTGTAACCAATGCCGCGCTTTGTTCGAGATTGGCATAATAGAGAATTATTGTCAAGGTGTTTCGATTAACCCTCTGCCAGATATATGGCAGAGAAGTATCCATATAGGTGTAGATGTAGCATGTCAATTTGATCCATTGTTACTGTATGAATTTCAAGGAAGTTTAATATGTATATTTTAGAGTGAGATGTTGCCTGTATTGCTTGACCACCCTAATCTGTGAAGCGAAGCGATCACCCTGAGGTTTCGGAGCCTAAACTTATTCCTTTCATTTTCAGCTGACGTTACTCATTTGTACTGTTAATTTCACATTGTCAAGGAACGGGCTTATTGTGATAAAGCGTATTTAAAATTTATTTGCGTCCCGAATGGTGTTCAATCCCTGTTCGTCCAGTCCTTCCACCTCCGTGATAGGCTGCGTTTCTTGTGCCATTTAAAAAGAAAAAATCTAACTTTGTGTTGAAAGCGATGTTTATTTACTTGCATGGTTTATGCATTTCTGCCCATTATCAGTCCCTGACATAGGTGTATCCCTAGCCAGTTGCATTCTTCACACTTTATTTCATTTCGGAGTTATATTAGGTGGCAATATTAGTTGGGTCACCGAGTATGCTGTTTCTTTAGCACATGGAAAGATGTTTGCCAATAACAGTCGTAAAATTACTTGATCATCCGACTGATTGAATCAGTATATTAATTTTGGATATTATGTACTTTCATTGGAGGTGTCCTTAACATACGAGCACAATACTGACGGCGTGCAACAGTATGGTACTGTGGCGCGGCTATTTCAGTGTGTACCAGGACTCCACATACGTACTTTATTCTTTAGAAATAACGATAGCTTTATGATTACCCCTCATAATCGAGACCAGACACACACACACACACACATACACATGCACACACACACACACACACACACACACACACACACACAATGGTCTATTTTTTGCTGCGCATTAAAATGGTTAATCTTTACAGGGTGTAGAAAAATTTCCGTTACGAGTCACAATAAAATAAACACATAAAAAAACGTTTTGCTTCACCCTGGTTCCCAGAAAGGAGGCAGAGGTGTGTTAAGCATATTAGCACGTGTAAACATCACGTCACTCGTAAATAATAGTCCAATGAACGCAAACTCGTGGGCTGTGTGTGAGAATCTTGGAACAGTAAATGACCCGAAAAGACTCCTGTCACAGCAAAAAAAAAAAAAGGGCTAGTATGTCCTGTAAAGAAAGAAAGGTAGTTTTTCGTCTTATCTGGCAGCTTCAAAACATAATGATATTTTTGTGGTTTTTTTAATTGTTAGTACGCATGTCACGTAATACAAAGCATAGTGTCAAGTAAAGTAACACGATACATGTTGTCATATCATATAATATGGCACGTGCCATGATGTCATCAAACACCGTATTTGTCATGTTGCGCGATACGACATAACGTGTCATTAAAGCTTAGGGCGTATGCATCCCAACTCTGGGATATTTCCTATTATAGATGCACTCCCACTCGGATATTTCTACTGTAGATGAATATCACTTACTAGAAGCACTTAAATTTGCTTCACGATTTAGCTGTGGCTCCCTTACTCTGATCTCTATGGCTTCTTTGATGACACGGTCCCAGTATTTGTTCTTACACTCTTCGCGATACATGTAACAGAGAGTGGTTTCGGGCATAAAAGAGGGAGACATTGTTTAAACATCCCCAGTAACATATCCACTTCCAGAAATTTTATCCCCCCAGAAAACCTTTTGTAGTCATTATTACATGTATGTTCTTCAGCGACATGATAATACACTATATTGTTTACTGCGTCTGGCGAATCTTACGGATTTTGGGCACAGGATGAGGGACTGTAGCGTATAAATTGCAACATGCTGGTGCGCCAACATCTTGCAGCTAAGAGATCTCATTCCCCCTGGGAAGCAGAGTTAACTCGTAAAAGAGCACGAATATGTCAAAATACACTCCTGGAAATTGAAATAAGAACACCGTGAATTCATTGTCCCAGGAAAGGGAAACTTTATTGACACATTCCTGGGGTCAGATACATCACATGATCACACTGACAGAACCACAGGCACATAGACACAGGCAACAGAGCATGCACAACGTCGGCACTAGTACAGTGTATATCCACCTTTCGCAGCAATGCAGGCTGCTATTCTCCCATGGAGACGATCGTAGAGGTGCTGGATGTAGTCCTGTGGAACGGCTTGCCATGCCATTTCCACCTGGCGTCTCAGTTGGACCAGCGTTCGTGCTGGACGTGCAGACCGCGTGAGACGACGCTTCATCCAGTCCCAAACATGCTCAATGGGGGACAGATCCGGAGATCTTGCTGGCCAGGGTAGTTGACTTACACCTTCTAGAGCACATTGGGTGGCACGGGATACATGCGGACGTGCATTGTCCTGTTGGAACAGCAAGTTCCCTTGCCGGTCTAGGAATGGTAGAACGATGGGTTCGATGACGGTTTGGATGTACCGTGCACTATTCAGTGTCCGCTCGACGATCACCAGTGGTGTACGACCAGTGTAGGAGATCGCTCCCCACACCATGATGCCGGGTGTTGGCCCTGTGTGCCTCGGTCGTATGCAGTCCTGATTGTGGCGCTCACCTGCACGGCGCCAAACACGCATACGACCATCATTGGCACCAAGGCAGAAGCGACTCTCATCGCTGCAGACGACACGTCTCCATTCGTCCCTCCATTCACGCCTGTCGCGACACCAGTGGAGGCGGGCTGCACGATGTTGGGGCGTGAGCGGAAGACGGCCTAACGGTGTGCGGGACCGTAGCCCAGCTTCATGGAGACGGTTGCGAATGGTCCTCGCCGATACCCCAGGAGCAACAGTGTCCCTAATTTGCTGGGAAGTGGCGGTGCGGTCCCCTACGGCACTGCGTAGGATCCTACGGTCTTGGCGTGCATCCGTGCGTCGCTGCGGTCCGGTCCGGTCCCAGGTCGACGGGCACGTGCACCTTCCGCCGACCACTGGCGACAACATCGATGTACTGTGGAGACCTCACGCCCCATGTGTTGAGCAATTCGGCGGTACGTCCACCCGGCCTCCCGCATGCCCACTATACGCCCTCGCTCAAAGTCCGTCAACTGCACATACGGTTCACTTCCACGCTGTCGCGGAACGCTACCAGTGTTAAAGACTGCGATGGAGCTCCGTATGCCACGGCAAACTGGCTGACACTGACGGCGGCGGTGCACAAATGCTGCGCAGTTAGCGCCATTCGACGGCCAACACCGCGGTTCCTGGTGTGTCCGCTGTGCCGTGCGTGTGATCATTGCTTGTACAGCCCTCTCGCAGTGTCCGGAGCAAGTATGGTGGGTCTGACACACCGGTGTCAATGTGTTCTTTTTTCCATTTCCAGGAGTGTATTTTGATTCATTTGTCTTTGAAGCTGCCGGGTAAGTCAAAAAGCTAGTTCCCTGCTTTAGCATCCTTAACGCTGCCTAGGACATGTTAACCTTTTTGCGATAGGTGGATTTTTCATTCTCGTTCCCAAGTTTTACACTGCCATACTTATGACATTACACCATCATAGATTGACCACCGATGTAGAATTTTGTTGACTCGGGCGGTGACTGATCTGGTGTAGAAATTTGTATTGCCTTCCAACCACGTTCCTTATTTCATGGTGACGGATAAAGCTTTCACAAGAAAGCAGGACTATATAAAATTTGAACCGATTCGCACGTCTGAGACGTAGAAAAGGTATGCTTCACAGAACTCGCAAAAAACGTGTTTCTTGCACGTAAAATCCGCATAAAGCTACATTTCTGAAAGCAAGTTTTCAATTTCAGTGTAACAATACATTCCTTATTTATTTGATTCACTTCAAACGATTTCCTCGCATTCATTTCACTTAAAAACGAATTTTACGTCAACGTTTAGCTTGACTTAAAACCATCTCGACAACGGATAAAGAGAATTAGATAAATGGATCATGTCACAGTGAAATATTTTGTATGTACCTTCAGCAAAGTTTGAACCGATTCGTACAAGTTTAAAGAATATAAGTGGCGCGCTTCAAAAACCTCTGAGAAAAACATGTGCGACATTTAGCTCGACTGTAAGTCATTGTATCTCGACAGCTTATAAAGATTATTGGATAAAAATAATTCGGTGTAACTTCATCCACTTATCTACTTTCGTGCAAAGTTTGAACCGACTTATACAAGTTTGAAGTATAGAAGTGATGTGATTCAAAAACAACCGAGAACAACGTAACTTTTTTTACGTGCTTCATTTAGCTCGACTTTAAATCATCGAATCTCAACAACGGATAAAGATTATTTGATAAAAATGGTTCTTTGAATTTTGTCGACTTACCTACCCTCATGCAGAGTCTGAACCTATCCGTAAAGTGACTGACTGACTCATCGTCACCCAGCACAAATTGCTAAAGATAGAAAATTGAAATTTTCGAGAAGATGTGGATCTTATACGGTAGGCGTCGTTTAAGAAGGGATTTTCCGAAATTCCAATTTTAAGGGGGTGGAATATGGGGTGAGGTTTTTCTTTGAAAAATGTCGCTGTTGAGGCAATTTTGAAGCTAGATCTACGAAAATTGGTATTTATTTTTTCTGTCAGACATTAAAGAAACGCCTGTTTCGGCACTTTTTTAAGATTTAACGCTATGGGGATGAAACAATGGGTGAAAACGTTTTTGAAAATTTAGCACTATTAAAGAGCTGCAAAGTATTTCTAAAGATACATCCATGAGCATTGGTATTTGACTTCTTGGTTACAAATAAAAAAAAACGAGTTTCAGTGTTTTTGGAAACTGAACTCCTAAAGGGATGAAACAGAAGACGAGATTTTTATGAAAATATTTATTATGAAAGCTTTTATAATGCTAAAGCTATGAAAATTTAAATTTTGCTTCTCAGTTAGAAATAAAAAGCTGCGTGTTTCACTGTTTTTAGAAATTCAGCCACTAAGGTTATGAAATAAGGTCAGAATGATTTACTTACTCATGATCGCCCAGCCCAAGCATCTGAGGATAGAAACTTAAAATCTGGGGACGGTGTGGATCTAATACTGTAGGCATCGTTTAAGAAGGACTTGTCCGAAATTCCAGTCCTAAGGGAGTGGAATAGTGGATGAATGCTTTTTGAAATATGTCGCTACTAAGGAAATTTTGGAGTAGTACTACAAAAACTGTTATTTGGGTTGTCAGCCAGAAAATAAACAATACGTGTTTCAGCATTTCTGGAAATTCGAACACCAAGGGTGAAAAGAGTAGGTGAAAGTTTTTTTGAAAATAAATAGTCACTAAAACTCTACAAAAGGATATTAAGGCTAGATCTACGAAAATTTGTATTTGTCTTCTCAGTTACAAATAAAAAATAAGTGTTTCAGTGTTACTGAAAATTCCGGCGCCAAAGGCGTGCAACAGAAGATTAAAAGTTTTAAGAAAATGTTACATTAAAAAAAATTTTTAAAGCTAAATTTATGAAATGTGATATTTCACTTCTGTGTTAGATATAAAGAAATATTTGTTAGGGGATGAAAGATGATATGGAAATATCTCCAGAAGAACGAAAAAGCCATCATTACAAAAACTGTGACTCCAGCTACCAGAATCGCTTATATAGGCTTAATTAACCAGAAAAGCTTAGAAGAAGTCTCTATTTGTGAACAACAACAAAATTCGATAAATAATCTTTGCAGGTCATACAGTGTGCGCGAGCGAAGCAGCGGGCGTTAACTGGTATATAAGAGGCTTCCAGAAAAAAAGTGTTATTTGCATGTTTTTGCACGTGAAGCCTGAATGGTGCACATGTAAATGGTGCCGTTAGCCGAGTATTAACTTCAGGCCAATTAAAATCATTTTAAAAAGGAATTAATCGATTTGTACAATCTTCGTCGGCGTCAGCGTCTGTTCGTCATTGAAACGTTGCTTAATATGCTGTAAAATAGCTACAATAACACATATGTTAGAATGACTATACAAAAAGCCGCTGGTCGGGCTAAACGAAAACCTTCTTACTCCTTGTTCCTAACTCAGACAGGGACCGACCACCAAGACCCTGCAAGCAGCCATGTCAGACACATTTCTTGCAGCACTTCGGCGCTGTATGAAGTGGCTCTGAGCACTATGGGACTTAACATCTGTGGTCGTCAGTCCCCTAGAACTTAGAACTACTTAAACCTAACTAACCTAAGGACACCACACACATCCATGCCCGAGGCAGGATTCGAACCTGCGACCGTATCAGTCGCGCGGTTCCGAACTGAGCGCCTAGAACCGCCGCGCTCTATCGATTAAGGACTTGTACACAATACTATACGAAGTAGAGCGAGTTTTGTATGTACACAGTGTCTACAGACAATCGAGTGATTTTTGTTTATACACAGTTGAGAGACATTTCTTGTCTGTAGACACGCTTTTGCTACAAAATCACAGAACTTATTACTACCGTTTGAAATGGGATACATGAGAATTCTTACACAATGGTGCGCCACATTTCCTAGTGTGTACGTATTGTAGACATTGTCTGAAGTTATTCGCTTTGTGCCGTGAACAACATTTCGTTGATATTTAATTCTTTTGTTTTTCCTATTGTTAAATATCATTTACCAAGATGTGGCCGCTACAGGAGGTGTTGCGACTGATTGAAGATTTTCGTGTCACATCATGTTTGTGGGAAGTTAGTAATTTCGAACATAAAAATCGCTACAACATGAACTTGGTTATCCAAGAGTTGACCAAAAAATGTTAAGTATCAGTGAGTGATGCTGAAAGAAACATGCTGTCTTCTACTTCCAAAATCGGAAGTATATTACAGCTGAAACGAGGCCCCTCCACAGATAGTTCGCGTTTCTACCACCGCCTCCTCTTTCGATTTCGTTGACTGCCCATTACTATGACTGCACTAGTAGCGATCGCAGTAAGGTAAGCCATATCAGCCAATATCGAGGAACAAGGCACTCAAGTACGTATACGAGACAAAGTATCTAGACTGTCTATATGTGTTGTCTAGTTACACGTCTATAGACATTCCCTCTATAATGCCTGTAGACAATCGTTCGATTTTGTATACAAGGTTGTACTTACCTTAACACTGCAGAGAGACGGCATACATGCAATCCTAGCAGCGCCCTGTATTGTGTGAGCCGTGAGGTTACCTACCATAAACAGGCACAAACGGAAAGAAAACGAAAAGGAGGGAAGGAAGATCAGTGTTTAACTTACCGTCGTCAACATCATTAGAGGTGGAGCACAAGCTAGGATTGTGTCACAGAACTGCTAGTACATGCCATCGGCGTCAAAAGTTGCAGTATCAGTATGTGAGTAAGCTCGAAAGGAGGCAGAGTGATCAGGCTTAGGAAAATTTCTTCTTACTATTTCTCGTTAACTACAGTATGGGATGCTACTACAAAAGTATCACGTGTGTGGTAGTAACGGATATGAAGGCGGGAAGATACTGACGCACGTAACGTGACCGCACCGCGTGAGGACTGCCATTTCGTTCAAAAGACCGTAAAGGACCGTACCGCTTTATTTACAGCCAGCCAGTCAGTTGCACCTAAAATGGGTGTCGGCCTGCGATGGTCGGCCAGCAGTACTTCAGTTTTTCCCTTAAAAGAACACGGCGGTCGCGAGGTGCGACTAGAACTGGAAAGAAAATTCTCCACCTAAATGAACCTATTTACGAGGGTTGGAACTTTAATAGCGCCAAAATAGATATGTGTTTCAAAGTTTTACTGACCTTCAAAGTAGTCACCAGCATTGTGTACAACCCGTTGCCAGCAATGTGGAATTCTTCTGGTGATTCTTGGCAGTGCCAGTTGTCTTGACAGTTCGAGCGGCGCGGTCTATTGCCCGACGAATTTGTAGCAGTTCTGAAGCGAATGCCGTGAAATGTTTCCTTCAGTTTAGAAGTCGAGTTGAACTCACGTGGGCTTAAGTCAGGGGAGTGCAGTAGATGGTATAGCTTGCACTGTACGTGCTTGACCTTTGTCCTGCAACATGATGGTCAGGTCCTGCAGAAAGTGGCATCACTTCTGTCTCTAAGCTGTTCGTAGGCTGTGTACCAAAAATGGACAACAGAGACAGAAGTGATGACACTTCAGCTTTGAAGTGGGCTGGTGGCATACATGCTATTCCGTTTGCTTCCACTATCCAGAATAACCAACACTTGAAAGTGCAATAGGCATGTGTAAGTTAATTTCTGTCAATCTGAGTGGAGAAATGCGGTGTTATCTGATGAGGAGATCACGCAGTGTGACTGCATCCATCACCAGATGTTCACCATTGTGTGTGCAGTGTTTTTATCATACTGTACATCCACATTTACATTTGTCGACCTACACTTCAACGTTGCAGTGGGAGTGGACCCGTCTGCGTTGATGGTTTGAAGCTGTTTTGCCCAGAAATCAGAAATGGTCACATGAACACTGCATCTGAGGGGAGCATCATCCACCACAGTGATGACTGTATACATGCTAGACGTTGCTGTCGTGATCGGAATGTGTCATCCTGAATTTTTGAGATTAATAGGCGGGAAATGTCGAGCGGAAGTCTTAGGGCGCCATTGGATACAACATACAATCATGAAACGTGTGTATTACGGGAAGTCTTAATTTAAACCTTTGTAAAGTAGAGGATTTAATCCTCCTCCAGGCAACTCTTTATCTGATATTTCAGTAGAACAATATGCTGTCACATGTAGCCTTCTTCGAATAATGACAGGTATCCCGGCTTCCTTGTCAATAGGTCCATTGCGAACTAGTATACTGACCTCGAGGAAGTGAATTCCATAAGAATTCAAACAGGCTCTCGTTTTATGTATTCTAGCACAGAATGTAAGGATTCCAAGTAAGAAGTGATGTTCAGTTCATTAATCCTAATCATTTGTGGAATGTCACTCACTTGTTCATAATTTCAATCTGCATTTTTCTCGGTGTGTCATTTTTTAGAAACATTATTGTATTAAGTGAAGTCCACTAGATAATTTATAAAGCGTAAGTAATATTTATCGCAATAGGGAAGTACATACTATGAATTAGATTTACATTCTGATATACATTACCTAAAAGTAAACATTACTGTCTGGGTAGGTAAAATATTCTCCTTTTAGATATCTGTAGCTTTGCAATCTGTTAAGATGTAGGAAACTGTAACAACACAGTGTTTGCAAACTTGTGTCCCAGACGGTGCACATTTATATGAACTCGCCCCTTCTTTATCGGATTTTCGCAACTGGTAGCGGTGGCGTCTTTTACATACGTCTGATGATTCGATGTGAGTAGCTAGTGCTTCGATCCTTTTCACTGTACAATCCTTGGCAAGCTCCTCTCCGAGCTTGAGAAGGAAATCTAATTTTGTTATTTTTTAGTTTGCATTTTACGTCTCTGCAAATTAAATCCAGACTGTTACATAAAGTATGAGCGGGCCACTTTCTTCCGCCTGCTTTTGCTCAGTACTTTTGGGCCATATGGTCAACAATGTCTAGTCTATAGTTAGTTTCATTGCAAGATGTGTTCGGCTTTGACTTTGTCTCAGTTCCAACTTGTACATCTGGATGCAAAAAACTGAGACTTATTATGTTCTTTCTCGGTTTTATTTTATGCACTATGCGGGTTATATCTTCCTTTTAAAAAAATATAGTCATGTATAGGTTCTCGCGAGGTTGCTTCCTAATTTGGTTGTTGTACTAATCAAGCTTGTTCGGTCTGTTTTTAGTTGTTCTGCTACTGATATTGAGGTCAAAAAGTTATTATGCATATCAATCTTTCCTTTATTCAGGTATGGACCTAAAGTTTTCTTCACTACAGAGTGACTAAGATGTTCACCACCAGGACGAGTCTCATCTTTACCTAGATTTGAGGAAACATTTAGCACACACTGGAAAAATTACTAGTAGCCATCCAGTACTTCTGCCCATACCCGTATTTGACCCATACTTGGCAGGTACTGAAGCCATGAACTGAGTGAACTGGCATCTACCTGTGTATATGCTTTGACATTTAGTATGAATCTCTCCTATACGTCTCACATGAGAGTAATTAGTCCCTCCAACCATGTAAATCTCAGTTCAAACCTAGGGAAGCTCATGATTCCCCAGATGAGATTAAGTGGCATCACAGACTTGTAAAATTATATTCCCCACATCTCTGATCAAAGAAGCTCCACTTATATTCCTTTTGGTTTTAGTGGCATCTTAACATGCAGAATAACAGGAAATTCATCAAGCCCTTCCAACAGTAATGGCCATTTATCACCTCCCAATACTCTACTCTCCTCCGGCTCAGCGTATTTTTGAACGTGTCTGAGAATAGGTTCGTCAATAAACAAACGCTAAGCACTGGAGGGAACACCATCGATGACAAATCTTTTCGTGTGTGGCGAAGGACCAGAATCCCTCCGAAGAGCATTTTTCTGTCCACCACTTCCAGGGATTACAATATTAGTAGCAACTACTTCCCACTTTGTTCCATCAGGGGCTTCAACTTCGGTACCCACATATTATTGAGATAGCACGTTCTACTTGAATTACATAGCTTTTTAGTACAACATTGGCTCAATTGTATCATTTGGATGAGAATCGCCTTCGCCTATAGCTATACTCTGCTCATCATTGTTATCTTGGAAAATGCCAACCATAGCAGCTCTGACAACACTGTCACAAACAAGACGCAAAGGAATTGAAGACATTAGCTGGCGGTCGACGTTGATTTATATCAATCGGCAGGCTGAAAATTTTTGGTGGAACGAGATTCTACCCAGATCTTCTGCTGACAATGCAGATGTGGTGACTTCCAGGCCATCCGGACACAGCACAACCGCACGGTCTACGGTAGCATGCCTCCCGTCAGACCCAAATTCTCAAATTACACCACACAACTGATGTAGTGTCCCTGCTCGTTAGCGTAATTACTCGCGGCCTCTCGCCGTTTCCCGTAAGAGTTCGAGCTTGGTGTGCATCTACACTGAAGGCATCACTGGCCGTCATCCGAAAGAAAAGACACCAGATATACGACGTCGTTCAATAAGCAATGCTCCACTTTTTTTCTCGGAACATATTTACCGTTAAAATTCAGGGTTTGGTGACAATATACATCAACATGTCTTGCAAATCTCCTATTTTTCTAAGTAGTCTCCATCATGTTTTATGGCAGTACACCAACTTCGTGGAAGAGCATGTATTCCCCACTGGTAAAATCTCTTGTCCTGTAGGCGCAGCCATGTTTTCATTGCATGACTGACACTCTCGTCATCTTCGAAGTGTGTTTCCCACACAGAATCTTTAAGCGGAACAAAGAAATGGAAGTCCGAGGGTGCCAGGTCTTGACTGTAGGGTGGACGAGATAATGGTGTCCAATCCAGTCTGGCGATGTGTTCCCAGGTTCTCAGACTTGTGTGTGGGTGTGCATTAAAGTGTTGGACAAGATTTCTGCTGGATTCTTGTCCGATCGAACATGTCGGAAACGGGACTTAAGTTTATTCAGAGACTTCACTATGCCTCTGAATTGATGGTTGACCCTCTTGCCATCACATCCACGAGAATGACGCCATCACAATCCCAGAAGACTGTCACAATGACGTTTCCGGCAGAGTGGGTTGTCTTGAATTTCTTCTTCTGTGGTGAATGAGGATGATGGCACTCCATGGACTGCCTTTTTGTTTCCAGCGCATAGTGCTGCACCCAGCCTTCGCCCCCGGTAACGATCTGTGACAGAACGGCCTCTCCGTCGGTCTGAACTCGCTCCAACAATTCAGATGAAATGGCCTTTCTTTGAATCTTGTGGTCCGCTGTGAGCATTCGTGGAAACCATCGTGAGTAACCCTTTGAATATTCGAGAGTCTCGATCATTGCAGACGCTCTTCCAATACTGATCGACAACTGTAGAGCCAATTGTCGAGTTGTGATGCGCCGGTCGGCACGAATAATGGCGTCCGCACGATGGAGCATGTCTGGAGCGGTGGCTGCGACAGGACGTCCAGAGCTTGGCTGATCATGGAGCTCTGTTTCTGCATTTTCTGAAGGTGTAACTGTCTTTACCTATCGCCCAATTGTACTCCTATCAACTGCCGCATCGCCATACAGTGCACACAAACGTTTATGGATGTTCACCACGGTTTCTTTTTCTGCACACAAGAATTCAATAACAGCACGCTGCTTGTAACGTGAGTCGCATGTAGACGCCATTTTGAGGCTGCACTACATCTCTGACTTCTCTGAGAACGGTTGGAAACTTCACCGGCGCACAGAACAAACATCAAATGTGAACCACCAACAAAGACGTTTGTCTATGCATCTAACAGCTTTTTTTAAAAAATGTGGAGCATTATTTATTGAACGTATACTAACACGAAACATTGTGACAGAACCGCCTCTACTACCTTTTCTAGCACTTGATGACACGGGTGCTTTTGAACTGGGTGGCACACAGAGATAAGTCAAATCTGCATTTTTTATGGAATGAACAGAGTTGCAATGAAAAATAAGAGAACAAAAATATATAATCTCAGAATTTTTAAAATTCCTTTACCACTTCTATGTACCATACCAATGTAGATTTATCAGAATCTTCATCCCTGCTCCTGATTCAACCGAGCTCGTTGCTGTACTATACTGTACTTTATTTTGGATCATCATCATAATAATTTGAAACACCGTCTACATATTCTCCTTGACATGCAAGATCCCCAAAATTATTCATAAAACTAAGTACTGATCATCCGTGAGACCGCAACCCCTGAGCCACTCTGTACTGCTTCACAGTGCCTGTTTATTGTATTTAGACAAATTTTTATTCTGTCAAAAACGCCGCACTTGCAGTTTCATGTCTGCTTCGCAGCGGCAAACAACTATAAAAGCTACCAGCCATGTATGGCAATCAGCGCTTAGTTTATTCAGAGGGTCACGTCGGCGGTTGGAAGTGATTACTATTTTTTCTCTAAAACTGTGCAACTAATAGCGTTGGCTTTTATTTCAGAATGACTCGAGCCAAGACATAGTCAAAATCAACGATCCCCATTCACCTCCTAGAACTATTTGAAGAGGAGAAGGTTTAAAATTTTGCGTTTTGCATATCCCTTCGGTGGGTCTCGTGTGATTTTCAGCAGAGAATACTGTTTTTGTTAAAGTGTCAAATTTTCTTTTCGTAACAATGACGCATTACATGTAGATATATTCCTTTATATGCCTCGTTTCGAACAACTATCAGTTTCATCTGATGCCTATAACCAACTCCCTGAACAACTGAAATACTTTCATTCACATAAATGTATTTTCTCTGTAACGAAGGTTTGAATGGAGTCATCAATATGTTAGCCAACTACATGGCATCAGAGAAATATCAAAGCAGGATTCATAATTCGTTATTGCATATTACAGTTGAATAGGCAGAATCAGGTAATGTGCTGTGGAATGTGTACTTATAGTAGTCACAGTTGCTGTTGTATTTACTTACTTACTTACAAGAAAATCTAACTTGTGTGGAGGAAAAGATTATTCGAACTGCTTTTAAATATGATAATGCACAGCGTACCAATATACATCTTGCTGATGAAGGATATTACAACGGAATTTAAAAATACCCGAGTGCAAAAACTGGCTAGTAAATAATTGTTGATGTAACTGTTCAACTTTGCCCAATAAATGAAACAGCCTATTGTGTGAACAAGATAATACTGACCTTCTGAATATAAACAGTAGCAGACCCGAAGTGCACTGGCTGTGCGTCTAGAATAGCTGCACCAGGCCAAAGGACACGTAAGGCATGGTTTACGACGGAGCGAACACGAGCGAACGCGAATACTCTCTGGTGTAAAACGTAGGCGAGCGTTGGCGCACTACATCCTGTCATATTCGTTTCGAATTCTCTGTTGCCCGATCGTGTTCCGCTAGTTGTCGGTATCTTATCGAACCACCAAAGGAAGTTCGCACGTTCTCCACTTCGGCGCTCGGAATAAGGAAAGCATTCGTTGTCTGTCTTGCTTCCAAATTAGTTTTGCTGCTGGCGTGAGTTGCGTGAGCGATGGAATGGTTTGAAGAGAACGTGGTAATAGTACTGAAGATATCACTGGTGCTTGTGGGATGCAAGAGTTACACCACAGATTTGCAGAAGTAAAATAAATATGGCTGGTAGAAAATTGAGGAAGCACTCAAAGGTTTAGCAGGGAACAAATGGAAGATCATAGCTTCAAAATGGTTCAAATCGCTCTAAGCACTATGGGACTTAACATCTGAGGTCATCAATCCCCTAGACCTAGAACTACTTAAACCTAACTAACCTAAGGACATCACACACATCCATGCCAGAGGCAGGATTCGAACCTGCGACCGTAGCAGCCGCATGGTTCCGGACTGAAGCGCCTAGACCCGCTCGCCCACAGCTGCCGGCATCATAGCTCCATTAGGTGTTTGCGTCTGGTGGGAACGGATTGAATAACTACAAGCTTTATATTTCTTTTTGTTAAACAATAGTTGTTGTTGTTGTTGTGGTCTTCAGTCCTGAGACTGGTTTGATGCAGCTCTCCAAGCTACTCTACCCTGTGCAAGCTTCTTCATCTCCCAGTACCTACTGCAACCTACATCCTTTTGAATCTGCTTAGTGTATTCATCTCTTGGTCTCCCTCTACGATTTTTACCCTCCACGCTGCCGTCCAATACTAAATTGGTGATCCCTTGATACCTCAGAACATGCCCTACCAATCGATCCCTTCTTCTGGTCAAGTTGTGCCACAAACTTCTCTTCTCCCCAATCCTATTCAATACTTCCTCATTAGTTATGTGATCTACTCAGCTAATCTTCAGCATTCTTCTGTAGCACCACATTTCGAAAGCTTCTATTCTCTTCTTATCCAAACTATTTATCGTCCATGTTTCACTTCCATACATGGCTACACTTCATACAAATACCTTCAGAAATGACTTCCTGACACTTAAATCTATACTCGATGTTCACAAATTTCTCTTCTTCAGAAACGCTTTCCTTGCCATTGCCAGTCTACATTTTATATCCTCTCTACTTCGACCATCATCTGTTATTTTGCTCCCCAAATAGCAAAACTCCTTTACGACTTTAAGTGTCTAATTCCCTAAGCATCACCCGACTTAATTCGACTACATTCCATTTTCCTCGTTTTGCTTTTGTTGATGTTCATCTTATAACCTCCTTTCAAGACGCTATCCATTCCATTCAACTGCTCTTCCAAGTCCTTTGCTGTCTCTGACAGAATTACAATGTCATCGGCGAACCTCAAAGTTTTTATTTCTTCTCCATTGATTTATTTTTCTTTTGTTTCCTTTACTGCTTGCTCAATATACAGATTGAATAACATCGGGGAGAGGCTACAACCCTGTCTTACTCCCTTCCCAACAACTGCTTCCCTTTCATGTCCCTCGACTTTTATAACTGCCATCTGGTTTCTGTACAAATTGTAAATAGCCTTTCGCTCCCTGTATTTTACCCCTGCCACCTTTAGAATTTGAAAGAGTATTCCAGCCAACATTGTCAAAAGCTTTCTCTAAGTGTACAAATGCTAGAAACGTAGGCTTGCCTTTCCTTAATCTTTCTTCTAAGATAAGTCGTAAGGTCAGTATTGCTACGCGTGTTCCAGTATTTCTACGGAATCCAAACTGATCTTCTCAGAGATCTGCTTCTACTAGTTTTTCCATTCGTCTGTAAAGAATTCGTGTTAGTATTTTGCAGCTGTGGCTTATTAAACTGATTGTTCGGTAATTTTCACATCTGTCAACACCTGCTTTGGCTCTGAGCACTATACGACTTAACTTCTGAGGTCGTCAGTCGCCTAGAACTTAGAACTAATTAAACCTAACTAATCTAAGGACATCACACACATCCATGCCCGAGGCAGGATTCGAACCTGCGACCGTAGCGGTCGCTCGGTTCCAGACTGTAGCGCCTAGAACCGCACGGCCACTCCGGCCGGCAACACCTGCTTTCTTTGGGATTGGAATTATTATATTCTTCTTGAAGTCTGAGGGTATTTCGCCTGTTTCATACATCTTGCTCACCAGATGGTAGAGTTTTGTCAGGACTGGCTCTCCCAAGGCCGTCAGTAGTTCCAATTGAATGTTGTCTACTACGGGGCCTTGTTTCGACTCAGGTCTTTCAGTGCTCTGTCAAACTCTTGGCGCAGTATCGTATGTCCCATTTCATCTTCATCTACGTCCTGTTCCATTTCGATAATATTGTCCTCAAGTACATCGCCCTTGTATAGACCCTCTATATACTCCTTTAAGCACAATGAATTTCCTTGCAATTAAACAAGTGCGAAAACAATTAAGGGAAAAATCGCAGCACCAAATGCTACTTAACTTTCGGAACACATTTGTCTACGAAACATATTAAGTGATTAACACTGCAAGATAACAGGTTAATGTAAGTGCAGGATAAGCCATTGAAAATGTGAGTTGCTGGTATATTAATAAACTGTGTAATGGCAGAATGTTGAATGGAAGCATGCACACGCGCATATATTGTGTAGTAAAGGTGCCGGATGTAAGTTTGTAGGACGGAGTTTCGTGCTTGTTGCGTTTGGTCGCTCAATACACGGACGGTTAATACTGTTTGAGGATGCCACTGTAGTTGTCCTCCGATAATGTCTCCCACGTGTTCGATTGGAGTCAGATCCGGTAATCGAGCAGGCCAAAGCAACATGTCGACATTCCGTAGAGCATGTTCTGTTACACCAGCGGTATGTAGGCGAGCTTTATCCTATTGGAAATCACTCATTAAATGCTGTTAATAAATGGTGGCACAACAGGTCGAATCATCAGACTGACGTACAACTTGCAGTCCGGGTATGTGGGATAACCAAGGGAGTGCTTCTGCTGTTATTCGAAATCTCACCTCAGACCATAACTCCAGTTATAGGTCCAATGTGCCTAGCACGCAAACAAGTTGGTCGCATGTTCTCAACTGGCCTCCTTCTAACCTACACACGGCCATCACTGGCACCGATGTGGAATCACCTTTCATCAGAAAACACAACAGACCTCCACCCTGTCCTCCAATGAGCTCTTGCTTGACACCATTGAAGTCGCAAATGGCGGAAATTTGGTGTCAGTGGAATGCATGCTACAGAGTGTCTGGCTCGGAGCTTTCCTTCATTTAACCAGTTTGTGTCGGTCTGATGTCAGCAGTACGGTGCGCCAGAGCCGTACGCCGAGCATGGTGGCATTCCCTCTCGGTAGCGCAACGTGGCCGTCCGGAGGTTGGTCTTCTTGCGACCGTACATTCTCCTGACCACCGCTCCCAGCAGTCATGTACAGTGGCTACATTCCTGCCAAGTCTTTCTGCAGTATCGTAGAATGAACATCCAGTTTCTCGTAGCCCTGTTAAACGACCTCGTTCAAACTCAGTGTGGTATGGATAATGGCATCTCTATCGCAGTGATGGCGTTCTTGACTAACATCAACTCATTACGTCCAAACACCACTCTCAAATGTAACTAACGCACATGGCCGTTACAGCGTCTAGTTAAAGCAAACGTGACTTGCGTCCTCACAGTGACACTACTAGCGCCACCCTCACGCAACTGGAGCGAAATTTGAACAGACGGCATGCTTCAGATGTAGAAACACGCCTACCAACCTTCGTTTACGTGGCACATCTCCTTATGGATGTTGTAATCGTTTTTTTCCGTTAGTGTTTTATCTATTACGTTGGTTAAAATAAAAAAAACGGAAGATTTGACAGTTCTAGTTGCTTACGTTCACGGTAGATGTCTAACATTGTGTCTAATATTCACTGTGATGCTAGAGATCTCTGTTGATAAATAAAAGTCATTTACTCGGGATCATGATACCTGCCCTGTAACAATTTAAATAGTGTAAGTACACTCCTGGAAATTGAAATAAGAACACCGTGAATTCATTGTCCCAGGAAGGGGAAACTTTATTGACACATTCCTGGGGTCAGATACATCACATGATCACACTGACAGAACCACAGGCACATAGACACAGGCAACAGAGCATGCACAATGTCGGCACTAGTACAGTGTATATCCACCTTTCGCAGCAATGCAGGCTGCTATTCTCCCATGGAGACGATCGTAGAGATGCTGGATGTAGTCCTGTGGAACGGCTTGCCATGCCATTTCCACCTGGCGCCTCAGTTGGACCAGCGTTCGTGCTGGACGTGCAGACTGCGTGAGACGACGCTTCATCCAGTCCCAAACATGCTCAATGGGGGACAGATCCGGAGATCTTGCTGGCCAGGGTAGTTGACTTACACCTTCTAGAGCACGTTGGGTGGCACGGGATACATGCGGACGTGCATTGTCCTGTTGGAACAGCAAGTTCCCTTGCCGGTCTAGGAATGGTAGAACGATGGATTCGATGACGGTTTGGATGTACCGTGCACTATTCAGTGTCCCCTCGACGATCACCAGTGGTGTACGGCCAGTGTAGGAGATCGCTCCCCACACCATGATGCCGGGTGTTGGCCCTGTGTGCCTCGGTCGTATGCAGTCCTGATTGTGGCGCTCACCTGCACGGCGCCAAACACGCATACGACCATCATTGGCACCAAGGCAGAAGCGACTCTCATCGCTGAAGACGACACGTCTCCATTCGTCCCTCCATTCACGCCTGTCGCGACACCACTGGAGGCGGGCTGCACGATGTTGGGGCGTGAGCGGAAGACGGCCTAACGGTGTGCGGGACCGTAGCCCAGCTTCATGGAGACGGTTGCGAATGGTCCTCGCCGATACCCCAGGAGCAACAGTGTCCCTAATTTGCTGGGAAGTGGCGGTGCGGTCCCCTACGGCACTGCGTAGGATCCTACGGTCTTGGCGTGCATGCGTGCGTCGCTGCGGTCCGGTCCCAGGTCGACGGGCACGTGCACCTTCCGCCGACCACTTGCGACAACATCGATGTACTGTGGAGACCTCACGCCCCACGTGTTGAGCAATTCGGCGGTACGTCCACCCGGCCTCCCGCATGCCCACTATACGCCCTCGCTCAAAGTCCGTCAATTGCACATACGGTTCACGTCCACGCTGTCGCGGCATGCTACCAGTGTTAAAGACTGCGATGGAGCTCCGTATGCCACGGCAAACTGGCTGACACTGACGGCGGCGGTGCACAAATGCTGCGCAGCTAGCGCCATTCGACGGCCAACACCGCGGTTCCTGGTGTGTCCGCTGTGCCGTGCGTGTGGTGGTGGTGGTTAGTGTTTAACGTCCCGTCGACAACGAGGTCATTAGAGACGGAGCGCAAGCTCGGGTTAGGGAAGGATTGGGAAGGAAATCGGCCGTGCCCTTTCACAGGAACCATCCCGGCATTTACCTGAAACGATTTAGGGAAATCACGGAAAACCTAAATCAGGATGGCCGGAGACGGGATTGAACCGTCGTCCTCCCGAATGCGAGTCCAGTGTGCTAACCACTGCGCCACCTCGCTCGGTGTGCCGTGCGTGTGATCATTGCTTGTACAGCCCTCTCGCAGTGTCCGGAGCAAGTATGGTGGGTCTGGCACACCGGTATCAATGTGTTCTTTTTTCCATTTCCAGGAGTGTATTTTCTTCTTTCCGCAAATCATATTTTATTGACACCATCTTCCTTAGGCCTGCTTTAGTAATATCGCTGAAGTGCTTCACTTACGTCTTTGCTGACGTCACAAATTATAACAAATATAGCTGCTATTGATATACGAAAGCAATACTAATGTAAATGTTTGCAGCTGTTAATAACCATAAAGGTTACGTTAGTCGTCCGTAATTAGTGCTCTGCTTTTAAATTTCCGCCTCAGTTGTAATGATAAGCGACCAATCAGTGTCAAGCGACATATATGCAGAGTTTTGGATTAATGCTAAGGAAAGTTTGAGCTGCAATCCAGTCTTAAATGCACTACATCCACGCCCTTAACGCTTATGTACAAATTCAGGCACCTAAAATCTTCCTTCATTATATTTTACTTACTTCGTCAAAAGCAATTGGCTCGCCACGCAAAATAGTTCTTTCTGAATATCAAATTTTTTCAGCCCGGCTCTAACTGTACACAGCTTGAGGAAAGGTCATAGCCTTGCTTCCAGGAAACATTCCTCGAACACGGAGAAAGAAAATATCTTGTATGGGCTTAGGTAAGGAAACATTTTATTTTCGTGCTAGAAGTCAGTTTATGCAACTCTTCAACACATAATCCATGTGGGACACACAGGAAAAGAACGTATCAGTATAGTATGAAACACTTCCTTAAGTGTAATGTTCAAAAGTTGTCCATTAGCACGGACACGAGCACTGAATCCTCTATCCATGGATGTATCCCTGTAGTATTACGTATTGTTTCAAAGCTTTCCACTCTACGGGCACGAAGACTTTGTACATCATAAACCCGGGTCATGTGCGTAGGAGCCTTCACATACCACACAAATAAAAATCTAGTTGTTTTAGATTAGGAGAGAATGGAGACAAGGAAATTGGTCCACCCCTACCTATCGGTCACGGAATCTGTTACTTAGAAGGCTATGAACACAAACACTCAAATGAACAGGAACTCAATCGTACTTATGGTACTCGCTTTGTCGCAGTTGCAAGGGCACGTGTTCCAGCAGAAGAGATTGATTTTTCTCTAAGAACGCATGTTAAGTTCAACCTTTGAGTCTGGGTGGATGAATATGAGGTCCTAACAGTCGCCAACAATGCCGGCCCAAAAATTGACAGAAAATCTTTGTCGATGACGTAATTCAGCAGTTTCGTAAGCATTTCAGATAGTTCATAATAAGGAATAGGAAGGGATCCAAAATTCAATCTTGTGGGACTGCATTCGTGGTTTCTCCCTTCTCATTAAAGTTTTTTTTTTCTTTCCAACATTGTTTTAATTATTCAGCACATCTTTTTGCATTTTGCTTGTTGAGTACGCTTCAGACCAGTTGTGTTTCTCACGATTAATGTAATTATCGAGAGAAGTAGGAAATAAGATAATACCCGGAAATAATGTGTTTCCAGGCACATGTCCATATACATTTTATTCCTCTACGTGTGAGGGATATTTTCTAAAAGTTCGGCCACAAATTTTTCTATAACCTGTATTGTGCTGTATCCTGTATGACGATTAGTAACGCCAAAACAATAATTCAGCGTTCGTAGGATTGCTGTGTTCGCTTTCTTGTGTTTTCTTCCAGTCCCTCCACTGTAAACTCCTGTTCTCAGCTGCAAGCGAATTGTTGTGAACTCTGGCTAATAGTTGGCGAATTCTCGTTCGCTTGCGTTCGCTTCCATTCGCTCCGGTGTAACTATGGCTTCAGAATATACCATATGGATAGCCCCATCGTAAGACCCTGACTCTTGCGGAAAGTTAGCACACATAGCCATTTCAATGACAAAGGCACAGTTCGTTACGTGTACAGTGGATATGTAGATTATAATTCCACCCCTACCCACCGTGGGATCAGTCCTCTGATCGTGGAGAAATTGATAGTTAACGAACTTTTATCAACACAATAAATGGGCTATGCTGCGCTACGAAACTGGCGAAGGTCCCAGGACAAGATAGTTGAACACGAATGCTCTTCCCACCACAAACTCTCGCGCCGAAGAACTCTGACACTGTACTACGGTATATTGATAAGTTTCACTTATGGACCGTCTGACAGCAACTGAATAAAACACAATTTTAGTGCCATACGCGATTCGCCTTTATTTTCTGCAAGACATCATCAGTGGCAGGTTGCGTAGACAGTTTCTTACATATTACGCTCCTGTTGCATTTTTGGTGTTGTTCTTCTTCCTATGAGCGCCAGTTTGCTGTTTTTCCCACATTCCACAGCACTATGCACTGAACGCTTGTTTTAATCGACGTGTATTAGAGTTTGGTTCTCACCTGCTGAGTTAATTGCACGGAAGGAAGGAAGAGCGCGTTCCTCTCCACGGTGGCAGGGCCCGGCTGATCAATATTTCCGGGCCAGGTGAGGCAAATCGAACACGGGGACCGGACCTGCCGCCTGCACCCGGGTCACGGCTGGTGAGCGCCGCCCCATTAGCAGGACCACCTGTGGCACCGGCGCCCACCGGCCGCCGGCCACTCGCTGGCCAGCGTTTCGCCCACACAGGGCGTTCCGTGTTATCAACCTGTTGCTTCCCGTCGGGACGCCTGCGATACATATCCAGCCATATTATTTACAATGGAAGCTCGTGAAAAAAATTACCAGAGTGCTACAATATTACAAAAATAAACAGATTACCAATTCGCGTGGGAGTGGACGAAAGCAGTAATCACACCAATCTTTAAACATGGAAACAGAAAAGATTGTAACAACTACAGAGGTATCTCTTTAATCAGCGTTGTGGGTAAAATCTTCTCAGGTATTCTTGAAAGGAAAGTGCGAGTATTAGTTGAGGATAAATTGGATGAAAACCAGTGTGGGTTTAGGCCTATTAGAGGTTGTCAGGACCAGATCATTAGCTTACGGCAAATAATGGAGAAGCGTTACGAGTGGAACAAGGAATTGTATCTATGCTTTATAGATCTAGAAAAGGCATATGACCGGGTTCCTAGGAGGAAGTTATTGTCTGTTCTACGAGATTATGGAACAGGAGGCAAACTTTTGCAAGCAATTAAAGGTCTTTACATAGAGAGTCAGGAAGCAGTTTGAGTTGACGGTAAATTGAGTTCATGGTTCAAAGTAGTTTCAGGGGTAAGACAAGGCTGCAACTCGTCTCCACTGTTGTTCATATGCATCATATGTTGAAAACAATAGACTGGCGGGGTGATATTAAGATACGTGAACACAAAATAAGCAGTCTCGCATATGCGGATGACTTAGTTGTGATGGCAGATAATATTTCAGAGCTAGATCAGAAATGTAAGGACTATGGTATGAAGATTAGCATCTCCAAAACGAAAGTAATGTCAGTGGGAAAGAGATATAAGCGGATTGAGTGCCAAATAGGAGGAAAAAAGTTAGAACAGATGGACGGTTTCAAGTACTTAGGATGCATATTCTCACAGGATGGCAACTTAGTGAAAGAACTGGAAGAGAGGTGTAGCAAAGCTAATGCAGTGAGCGCTCAGCTACGATCTACTCTCTTCTGCAAGAAGGAAGTCAGTACCAAGACTAAGTTATCTGTGCACCGTTCAATCTTTCGACCAACTTTGTTGTATGGGAGCGAAAGCTGGGTGGATTCAGGTTACCTTATCAACAAGGTTGAGGTTACGGATATGAAAGTAGCTAGGATGATTGCAGGTACTAGTAGATGGGAACAATGGCAGGAGGCTGTCCACAATGAGGAAATCAAAGAAAAACTGGGAATGAACTCTATAGATGTAGCAGTCAGGGCGAATAGGCTTAGGTGGTGGGGTCATGTTACACGCATGGCAGAAGCAAGGTTACCCAAGAGACTTCATGGGTTCAGCAGTAGAGGGTAGGAGAAGTCGGGGTAGACCAAGGAGAAGGTACCTGGATTCGCTTAAGAATGATTTTGAAGTAATAGGCTTAACGTCAGAAGAGGCGCCAATGTTAGCACTGAATAGGAGATCATGAAGGAATTTTATAAGGGGGACTATGCTCCAGACTGAACGCATAGGCTAGTCAGTCTTAAATGATGATGATGATGATGATGATGATGACAAATTCGCAAACAATAAATTAAAATAAGAAATTGTACTTACGCAGCGATCAAAAGTGAATTTCGTACATCACTGTTTTCTACTGCAGAATTTATCTACAATTTTGCAGTTGAAACCTTCAACATTCGTCAGCATATTCCTCTCAATTCTCCTGTCTACAGCATACTCGGAATTCATGGCATATTATGATAAAATGGACAAATATTTGTGCCAAGGAAGAATACAGATGTCATTGCTGATCACAGAATCCGTTACAAATGCGGCGAAGAAAAGAAAGTAATACCATACAATATGTGAACCTACTTCCTTCAGTTCTGTGACTCGACATCTCTAACTACACGGCCTCGCTGACCACACGTAACATTCAGGAATAGTGTTATTTATGTTAGGATCTCCTGAAAGCTTTTACCACTGATGTGTCCTTAATTCACATTTAATTAGAAGAAATTGTACCGAGGGTCACACATTTGTGATAAATATTGGCTGCCGGAGTGGCCGAGCGGTTCTAGGCGCTACAGTCTGGAACTGCGCGACCGCTACGGTCGCAGGTTCGAATCCTGCCTTGGGCATGGATCTGTGTGATGTCCTTAGGCTACTTAGGTTTCAGTAGTTCTAAGTTCAAGGGGACTGATGACTCAGAAGTTAAGTCCCATAGCGCTCAGAGCCATTTGTGATAAATATTCGGTGTACCTAAAAGAATATTAGTAACAAAAAAACCTGCACATGGGTGAAACAACTATTTTCGATTGGTCTTCCAGTTCTAACTTTTCGTTGGTCGCTTGGTTCGAGCTCAGACGACGTAGTGAGGATATAGGCATGCTATTTCCGTTCTTGCCTCTACTGTGCTGTGAGAATTGTAGCACAGTTACTACTGGTAGGGATGATGTAACATCACGGAACGCGCAGTAGAACGCAGTGGATCCTAGCGCAGTTGAAGTCAGTCCAGTACCCGACACTGTGCTTTCTAGTTATTACGGAGAGATGACTACAAAACATATTTTGCTCCACTTTCTTTGCGTACCAGCATGCATGGAGCAATTTTAGTGCGATTTCCGGCTTGCTTTCGAAGAAAAGTGGAGTAGTTTTAGTGCCATACTCACAGTACGTTGCAGCATATTAGCACATGATCACTACCTGCCACTACTGCTTAGGGTTCCATTCTCTCTGATATTCATTTTGGATTCAGGAAAAAGTAGTATTAAACACAGTTCTATTCAAACATAGCATCTCACAAGGAATAAATCGACGTAAACAGGTAGAATCGATGCACCTAGATATTCTAATTGTGTACTTTTATTTTCATATTTTATTTGCTTGGGGTTATTGAACGGCTCGCTACAAATACAAAATCATATATAAACTTCAATAACAACACAAAGTTTGAACAATGAATTAGGGTTATTTTGCAAGTACAGTACTTTCAGCTGAGGAAATTTCACACATCAACTACAGGCAAAATAGAGTAAAAGAAAAAGAAAACAACTCGACACAGACTGGGAAGTGTACACCTGCACATCAGTGTGTTTATACAACTACAAATACTACACCAGACTTTACACACATATATTACCATTTTATATCAAACAAAAATGTCTTTGTTTTTTCAGGATCTCTACGATAAAACGAAAGAAGAGCACTTGTTGTGGTTGGTTCAAATGGCTCTGAGCACTATGGGACTCAACTGCTGAGGTCATTAGTCCCCTAGAACTTAGAACTAGTTAAACCTAACTAACCTAAGGACATCACACACGTCCATGCCCGAGGCAGGATTCGAACCTGCGACCGTAGTGGTCTCGCGGTTCCAGACTGCAGCGCCAGAACCGCGCGGCCACTTCGGCCGGCAGCACTTGTTGTAAGGAGCACCTATGATACTACATTTATCTTATTGGGGAATTAAGCTATACATTAAAATAAATGGCGGCCGGTGTGGCCGAGCGGTTCTGGGCGCTTCAGCCTGGAGCCTCTCGACCGCTACGGTCGCAGGTTCGAATCCTGCCTCGGGCATGGATGTGTGCGATGTCCTTAGGTTAGTTAGGTTTGAGTAGTTATAAGTCTAGGGGACTGATGACCTCAGATGTTAAGTCCCATAGTGCTTAGGCACATTTGAATTTTTTAGTACCTTCCACACATTCATTAGCAAATTCCGGCAGTATGCTTCCGCAACGATTTGCCCCTTACGAGCATCGTGTGTTAGCACAACACCATAGCAGCCCAAAAAATACCCAGCATCACTTGCCGGTTGGGTTTTTCGGTTGGAATGAATCAACATCTTTCCACTGCTTAGTTTGCCCCTTTGCCTCGGCGTATAGTGATACAGCCAGGTCTCCTCCGTGGTGGATAGGTGCTAAAAAAATCATCTGTATTCGCCTGACAGCTGTAACATCTTCTCTGCGCCTTAGTCCGCCGAATTTTTGAGAGAGTGTGAGTATTCGCGGAATATTTGTCATATTCAAAATTCAACTGTGATATGCCGGTCTCCGAGCACCAGGGGCTATTGTGTGTATTGTGTATTGAACTGGGGACCTATAAACGACAGAGAGGCTTCGTTCCCGCCGTAGTGGTTCACAACCCCACAACAGGCCACAGCGATCCACCCACACCACCGTCGCCCGACGCCGAACCCAGGGTTGTTGTGCGGTTCGGTCACCAGTGGACCCGCCCCGGAACGTCTCATACCAGACGAGTGTAGTGGTAGAGTAATTATGATGTACGCATATGTGGAGACAGTGTTTGTGCAGCAATCGCCGACATATGGTAATAAGGGGAACCAGCCCACATATGCCGAGGCAACTGGAAAATCGCCTTAAAAAACATCTACAGGCTGGCCGGCACACCGGACCTCGACACTAATCCGCCGGGCGGATTCGTGCCGCGGATTGGCACGACTTCCCGCTCGAGAAGCAGTGCGTGAGAACACGCGGCTAGCCGCGCGGGCCTACCAAAGGCTATATACTTATCTTGCAGTTTCTGGTGCTTCACAGAGTAATGACCTTTCACTTCACCCTTAGTTATTCAAACTTTTTTTTTTAGCACAGTGGAAGCGCCGGCGCCACCTACATGTGCCGTGAGATACTTCCTTGCGCGGATTTTAAAAATCCCGCCACCTGCCGTACGCGGCGCTGTCTGTCAATGTGACGCTCTCTGGCGGCTCTTTTCGTGCCGCGATACAGGACTGCAGCCGGCAGCCGTTCAAGCCACTAGCACTTGGAACCTCCTTCTACTTGGTACAGCGAGCACGTTATGATAGCTGACCTCTGTTTCTTGCTACATTATTTCTAACCAGTCTTCGTACGCTTGGAGAAATAGAAGTTAAATAAATATTCTATTTGCTGTTTGAACCTGTTCACTAATAATTTATGCTCGTGTCCAGCTTTCCTATGACAAAAGTTGCCGCACCACTCTGGAGCCTAACTCTAGTGGTAGTTAGATCGTCAGCGAGAGCGTATCGCTGGTTCCTGCTACTACTAAGGCGAGTACACTATTCGCTTTTTACATATTTTTACGAGCTTTAAACAGGAGCGACTTTATTTCAGTAATCTGTGTAGTTACTAGTTTATTTTTGTAATTTCTTGCTTGTTCGAGTGCTTACTAGGCACAAACTTTTATTTCAATAACAGTGTAGTGTGCAGTACCGCCGTTGCTATCGACCGTTGTATATACTCTCGTATCGTGCACGCTTTTGTTTGTTTCGTTAGAACAGCTCAGTGTCAGTTAGACCGCCAGCGAGCGCGCGTCGCTAGTTCCTGCTACTGCTAAGGCGAGTACACCGTTCGCTTGTTACATATTTTTACGAGCTTCAAACAGGAGGATTGCAGTAATGGATAGGAACTGTGATTGTTGCGTACAGAAGCGAGCTGAGTTGGCGACCCTTCACTCACCTTGGCTTCCGTCACACAGCTTGAGGCTGCTGCCAAGGGGCGTCACTATGGGGGATCGGACGCGGGGATGCGAGGGATGTCGAGCACGTCCGACGTGTCCTCCGATCGGTCCACTGCTGTGACCTCTCCGGGTACTGCCTGCACTGAGGTTGACCCCTCACCCATGGTCGAGTGGGAGATCATCCCATAGTCTGGCAGGCAGCAAAAAACTTTCCATGGGGCCGATCGTAGGGCCTCCCCGGTTCGTTTGACGAACAGCTTTCGGGCGTTATCGGTGGCTGACGATGTCTCTGAGCCGGATGCAGTTGTCCACCCCGTTTCAGAGGAAGCTTCTCGGCCCACAAGGTCTGGGCATTCACAGAGGGTGGGTTTGCTAGTAGTTGGGAGCTCCAACGTTAGGCGCGTAATGGGGCCGCTTAGGAACATGGCTGCCAAGGAGGGGAAGGAAGCCAGTGTGCACTCTGTGTGCATTCCGGGAGGAGTCATTCACGATGTGGAAAGCGTGCTTCCGGATGCCATGAAGAGTACAGGGTGCAGCCAATTGCAGGTAGTGGCTCATGTCGGTACCAATAACGTGTGTCGCTTTGGATCGGAGTAGATTCTGTCTGGTTTCGGGCGGCTAGCGGAAATGGTAAAGACTGCCAGTCTTGCTTGCGAGATTAAGGCGGAGATCACAATCTGCTGCATCGTCGATAGAACCGACTGTGGTCCTTTGGTGTAGAGCCGAGTGGAGGGTCTGAATCAGAGACTCAGGCGGTTCTGTGACCGTGTAGGCTGCAGATTCCTTGACTTGCGCCATCGGGTGGTGGGTTTCCGGGTTCCGCTTAATAGGTCAGAAGTCAACTACACACAGGAGGCGGCTACGCGGGTAGCGGGGGCTGTATGGAAGCGACTGGGATGTTTTTTAGGTTAGAGGGTCTCAGGAAACCACAGAAGGGGCGTCCGTCAGAAAGTGGACAGGTAAAACACAGTAAGGTAGTTGTAGAAACGATTGGTATTGTAGTTGTAAATTGTCGTAGCTGTGTTCGGAAAGAACTAGAGCTCCAATCCCTAATAGAAAGCACTGAAGCTCAAATAGTTGTAGGTACAGAGAGCTGGCTAAAGCTCGAAATAAGTCCAGCCGAAATTTTTTCAAATGATCTAACAGTGTTCAGAAAGGATAGGTTAACTGCAGTTGATGGTGAAGTTTTTATTGCTGTCAGAGGTAGTTTGCCTTGTAGCGAAATTGAAGTAGATAGTTCATGTGAAATAGTATAGGTAGAGGTTATACCTGACAATCGGACTAAACTACTAATTGTATCGTTTTACCGACCCCCCGACTCAGAAGACATAGTTGCTGAACAGTTCAAAGAAAACTTGAGTCTCATTTCAAATAAGTACCCCGCTCATACAATTATAGTCGGTGGTGACTTCAATCTACCCTCGACATGCTGAAAAAATTATACGTTTAAAGCCGGCGGCAGGCATAAAACATCATCCGAAACTGTACTGAATGCTTTCTCAGAAAATTATTTTGAGCAATTAGTTCATGAGCCCACTCGAAGCGTAAATGTTTGCGAAAGCATACTCGACCTCTTAGCAACAAATAATCCTGGAAAAATAGTGAGTGTTGTGACGAATACAGGGATTAGCGACCACAAGGCAGTTGCTGCTAGTCTGAATACCGTAACATCTACAACCATCAAAAAGAAACGCAAGGTATATCTATTTAAAGAAGCTGATAAAAATGCTCTTAACGCCTTTTTAAGAGACAGTCTTCATTACTTCCGATCTGATCATGTAAGTGTAGAAAAGAGATAGTACCAACAGCAATTGAGACATATATACCACATAAATTAATAAGTGATGGTACTGATCCCCTATGGTACACAAAACGGGTCAGATCGTTGTTGCAGAAGCAACGAAAAAAGCATGCCAAATTTAAAAGTACGCAAAATCCCCAAGGTTGGCAAAGTTTTATAGAAGTTCGAAATACGGCGCGTACTTCAATGCGTGATGCTTTTAATAATTTCCACAACAAAAGTCTGTCTCGAAATCTGGCAGAAAACCTAAAGAGCTTCTGGTCATACATAAAGCACACCAGTGGCAAAATACAATCAATACCTTCACTGCTCGATAACAACGGTGATGTCACTGATGACAGTGCCACTAAAGCAGAGTTATTTAACACGGTTTTCCGAAACTCCTTAACCAAAGAAAACGAAGTAAATATTCCTGAATTCCAATCAAGAACAGCTGCCACGATGAGAAACATAGAAGTAGATATCCTCAGTGTAAAAAAGCAGCTTAAATCACTTAATGAAGGCAAGGTCTCCGGTCCAGATTGTATATCAGTTAGGTTCCTCTCAGAGTATGCTGATAAAATAGCTCCATATTTAGCAATTATATACAACCACTCGCTCACAGAAAGATACGTACCAAAAGACTGGAAAATTGCTCAAGTCATACCAATACCCAAAAAGGGAAGTAGGAGTATTCCGCTGAATTACAGGCCTATATCACTAACGTCGATTTCTAGCAGAGGTTTGGGACATATACTATATTCTAACATTATGAAATACCTCGAAGAAAACGATTTATTGACGTATAGTCAGCACGGATTCAGAAAATATCGATCTTGTGAAACACAACTAGCTCTTTATACTCATGAAGTAACAAGTGCTATCGACAGGGGATGTCAAATTAATTCCATATTTTTATATTTCCAGAAGGCTTTCGACACCGTTCCTCGCAAGCGTCTTCTAATCAAACTGCGTGCCTACGGAGTATCGCCTCAGTTGTGCGACTGGATTCGTGATTTCCTGTCAGAAAGCGCGCAGTTCATAGTAATAGACGGAAAGTCATCGAGTGAAACAGAAGCAATATCCGGCGTTCCCCAAGGAAGTGTTATAGGCCCTCTATTGTTCCTGATCTATGTTAACGACATAGGAGACAATCTGAGTAGCCGTCTTAGACTGTCTGCAGATGATCCTGTCATTTACCGTCTTGTAAAGTCATCAGATGATCAAAACGACTTGCAAAATGATCTAGATAAGATATCTATATGGTGCGAAAAATGGCAACTGACCATGAATGAAGAAAAGAGCGTAGTTATTCACATGAGTACTAAAAGAAATCAGCTAAATTTCGATTACGCGATAAGTCACACAAATCTGAGGGCTGTAAATTCAACTAAATGCTTAGGGATTACTATTACAAATAACCTAAATTGGAACGATCACATAGATAATATTGTGGGTAGAGCAAATCAAAGACTGCGATTCATTGGCAGAACACTTAGAAGATGCAGCAGGTCTACCAAAGAGACTGCTTACACTACACTTGTCCGCCCTACTCTGGAGTGCTGCTGTGCCGTGTGGGATCCGCATCAGGTGGGACTGACGGATGACACTGAAAAAGTACAAAGAATGGCAGCTCGTTTTGTATTATCGCGAAATAGGGGAGATAGTGTCACAGACATGATACGTGAATTGGAGTGGCAATCATTAAAACAAAGACGTTTTTCGTTGCGACCGGATCTTCTCATGAAAATTCAATCACCAGTTTTCTCCTCCGATTGCGAAAACATTCTGTCGTCACCCACGTACGTTGTGCAATATGATTGTAAATGTCATCAGCCAGCCATGTTGTTGCCTGATGTGAGATCAAGTTGCTTACTCACAAGGAAAACTCCTCGTAGCACCACACTCTGATTCAGTGCTAAGATGGACCAGTGGATAGACCGTCAAGAACTGGACAGAGATCAAGTATGGAAACAGAAAGAAGGTGTACTGAACTGTGAAAAAAGAAGCAAAATAGAAACAGAGAACGGCCAAAATTCAAGAAGTGCTAAATCGAGAGAATTTCAATGTTCGCTGTATTCAAATTTGTGTCTGTGTCGTGGTGTAACATTCGTTTGCAACGGCGAGATGTAAGGAAGGGACGACCAGACGTACATACTCCTATTTGTTCTACACAAGTATCAAGTTTTCATTTATTAGCAATTATGACCGGATCGTGCATGGGTAAATGCGAGGGAGTAAGCCAGATTATCAAAATCATTCATTAATTTGATAAATAAACAATTTTTGTTAACACACTACTTTATTTTAGATACGCTTGACAATGGCTTTCTCTGTAAGGTCCGTTCTGCTTCTTTTACTCGACCATAGATGTCTCTTCAAATGAAAACTTCTTTCACCAGACTTCAAAACATTTACTCACCAAACAAGTGATTCCTGCTGCACTACTTACGTCATTTGGTGAACACGGAACCTTTCGCCACGTCAAGACGCAATATAGCTCAGATGACTTTTAACATAGAATGAACCAAATATTAAGTAATAACACTGTATTCAATTATCACACATAAACAATAAATTTACAATGAGACGTACATTAATCATTTGCTGTATGCTGTAAACTAGCAAAAAGGAGATATCTAGTAAGAATTCTTTGCAACAGTACTAGTGCAGAAACAGTTACGGCTGTATACTTTGCTCGTGAATATTCAGTACTGAAGTACGGTATCATTTTCTGGGGAAATGTACACCAAGCCATAACAACTTTCAGGAAAAAAAGGCAGTTATAAGAATAATGAAGCAAGTGAGCAGCAGAAAGCCATACAAACCTTTCTTTAAAGATCACAAGATCCTACCCCTTCCCTGCATTTATATACTGGAAGTAGTCATGCATGTCAAAAAAAGCATACTGCGAAAAGAAAACCTTTTTCCTCGAAACAAAAGTGTCCATGATTACAGTACCAGGTCATACAGTGACATACATGTTAATCATGGTAACACCACTTTACGCCAAAAAGGTGTGTATCATGCAGGAACAAACTTATACAGCAGATTACCAAGACATACAAAATCTCTTCCTGAACTAAAGAGCTTTATAAAGTCTGTGATAGCCTACCTTCTGAAATATTCAATCTCACAGTATCTTATGCAAGAAAAAATGTAATTTGTATCTTTAATTGCAGAAATAAGCTATAAATATACAGTGTTTTAAGAATTTTTAATTATTAACTGTATAGATCCACTTTATTATAAAAATTTTAATAATGTATGTTTGACGTTTGAAAAACAGCTAAAAAGGTTTTCTATCCAATATCCTGTGTGCAATATATGAACTGAAAAAGAGATTTATATGGACAAATAAATAAATAAATAAACAATATGCTAGTGCGCCTAGTATGTTTGCGCCTCTGCAAAATGTGAGTGGTAATGGCCTGTGCCGTATAAATCTGTAACGAAAGAAAAGCGTCCGTTTTGACTCGCTTATAAAACAAAAAGGTGCCGCCCACTTCACAAAAACAATTGAGGGGCGTAACTCTGCACTTGTTTCTGCGGTTATATCCTACAGTCGATATAACCGTTCACGGTACTTAATTTTTAAATAATGCTTTATTTATGTATTTATTACGTTTCCAGTATTTCGTATGTACGTTCCTCTTCCCGCAGATGCGTCTTTAAAACATGTTATACCTCTTCCGTTCCGTTTGGGAAGTTAGGACTCCTGAATTCCTTTGTTGTAACACAGTTGCTTTCATTTCTGTGAGAGGTCTATGCACCATCTCGGCTGCTCTCACTACTCATCAAATTTAATTGCGACGATAATATATTCAGTATGACAATTGCCAAGGCTACAGAATGAGAATAGACGCTTCAATGATCCGACGAAAAGTTGATAATCCTGTAAAAACAAAAAATTAAAGAAACACAGATCTCTCCAACATCGTGACCACACAGTTGCGAGCCCGTAGCTCTCAAGATTCCCTTGATGTTGATCTTGAGCTTGGATCGCTCATTACTTTTATTTTGCTTTCTTTTTCACGGTTCAGTACACCTTCTTCCAGTTTTCATTCTTGATATGTGTTCAGTTTTTGTTGGGCTATCCACTGAGTCATCTTACCACTAAATATGAGGGGGGTGCGGTGGGTAGTTTCCTTGGAAGCTCTCTGTTTCAGAGTGCCGTGCTTCCGTTTGACAGTGGTATTAACCCTAGGATGCATGGTGCCGAAAACACACATGAATGCATATGCAGGGTGTCCATGGCCCTGCCCGAATTAAATATTTTCCTCTTTTCATATAATCATTCTTTGGAGCTACATTTATTTCTGTCAAATTTATTGACATATTGAAAGATTCCTAAGATACAGTAACAGGATCAGTTGGGCCTTATTAACATTTTATTAATTTTTAAAAAAAAACTCTAAGAGTGAATTTTTATTAGTTTCATCCATTTACATACAATATATACAAATAATTTTATTAATTCACTTATAAGTTGCAGTTTAAATTTTTTACCATATATTACAACCAATTTCTTCACTTGAAACATACTCTTTATTCACAGTATTATGTATACAAGCAATATTTTGACAAAAAGTTATTATTCATTGTTCACATAAAATGGAATTTTGCTTAGTTTTCAACATGTGACATACAAGAAGCACAAAGAACGCCACTATGTTCCTTACAAATGTTGGTTTTACACTTAATGCATGTCATAGCACTTTTCCTGTGTTTATTATATGGACAATAATTGCATCTTCTTCTTTTTCCTGAAACAGGTAGTTGGTTCGGCAATATGACATCGTTTTGAACACCACATCTTGTCATGGCATCAACGATTTTCTTCGGAAGATTAGGGATCTGAATACGAAGATCCATTAGTGATCTTACCATTTCCTCTGCTCAATCTCTTACGAACAAACGCATTTTATCACTTCTTCCACTATGGTATGTCAGATGTTGGGATGAAAATAAAATTTCACTGTTCATTGCTGTGACGTCCATCATATTCATCCATAATGCAAATGACCATCTTCTTGTTTGTCTCTTGCAAGTGTAATAACGAATTTTCTGGTCAATTTGATCTACTCCACCCTTCATAGAGTTATATAACTTTATTACATCTGGTTTTTTTTGCCTGAGCTTCATCAATGTTTCTGTCGTGATGCATTGTGCTAATGAGAACTACAGACTTTTTCTTTTTGAGAACATAACTCACCACTGTAATGCAAACAAAGAGGAATGAATCGCTCTTGAGGCAGATGGTTTCATCTGATTAGGAATTTCTGGTTTATTTTGTTTGATTCTTCTCACCACTGTAATTTGTTTCTGAAGCATCTCTTCCGCCAGCTGCACACTAGTAAAGCAGTTGTCAGCAGTAATATTTTTTGATGATCTTTCAATGCTTTTAGCAAGATCTTTCACAACATTCAATCCAAGATTGTTCTGAATAGGGTCATGGGGCTTCCTTTCCATGTAAACAATTCCGTCTAAAGCATATGCAGATGTAGCATCACATAACCAAAATATTTTTATGCCATACTTGGCTGGTTTAGTGGGCATATACTGGGTGAAGCTGCATCTTCCACGGAATGGGACTAGCTGTTCTTCAACTGTGAGCGAATCATTGGGAATCATTCTATTTCTACACTTGTCAAGAAATAGTTCCCATACATAGCGAGTAGCTGCAAGTTTGTCATCTGCAGATCGAGCTTCATGGGTACGCCTGTCATCAAATCTAATCATTCTCCATATATCCTCGATTCTATTTACTGACAAGGTGGCCTTGTATGTAGGATTTACCTTTTCATCCAAGAATAATTCTCTAATAGGGACATCCCAACTCTTCTCAACACCAGAAAGCAGTAAAAGATCGAGGAAACCCTCCATTTCAGCAATCGAAACGTTTTTCCGCGTTTTACCATGTAAAGCAGCCAATCTTCTGCCATCAATATTAGTGCAGTTGATGATTTCCTCTAGTATTTCCTTGGAGATGAAATAGTCCCAGACATCCTTAGGTTTACAGGTTTTCAAACCATTGCTTTACCAAGGGGCTGCAACATTTTTTCGCCAATCTTAAGGGAAAAAAGCGGAGGCATACCCTCGTGTAGAATGAAAAAATAAGATTGACAGTTTTTTTCAGAGTCCTGTGCAAAAGAAGACTCTGTAACGTCTTATTTTTTGTTTCGTGTTACACATGTGATGTTAGTATGTTGTCGGTAATGACAATGGCGCGTTTAACATGTTGCTTTTACCATCCGTTATCGATCCGGCTTCACAGCAGTAAACGTGTAATCAATCACCAGCAATTACGGAAATTGTGAAACACGCCGCCTCTGTGTATATCAGCGCCTGGGCGGTTAGGCCTCATTTTACTGCTGATGAAAACGCAGCACTTTGATGCTACAGGCTATTACACGTGAAAGCCAGCAGACCAAATGGACTGCTATCAAGCTTAGAGCGATTGTTGCGTAAATGTGGTTATTATATACATATACGTTACGGAAGCTGCACTACTGCTAATTAACAACAAATGACTTGATTATAAAACAAAACAAAATAATAATAGATGGGGAACAGAGAGAGAGGCGTGCAATTGGGAGAGGGGTTGGTTGTGAGAATGGAAACGGAAACTGAAGATCTCATATATAACGATCAGTTTGTCAGAGATACAGTCAATATACCGCCATAGGATTTGTCCATCGAGAAACAGCATGTGATTGTGTAAAATGGTGCAAAATGTTCGAAATTCTCAGAAAAATAAGTCTAAGCTGTAGGGAAAGCCAGGTAATGTACAATATGTAGGTCCTATAAAACCAGGAAGCAATAAAGGGAATGGAAGGCTACGAACGAAGCACTGAGACAAAATGCACTGTAACAATGCGGTGAGGTCTTTCTAACACTAAGTTCAATGCCTACATCGAAGAAGCAATGACCGGAATAAAGGGCAGGCTCGGGACTGGGACTTTTATAATGTAATAACGAGATCACGATGGTTTCTCGATAAAATAACAATTGGCAATTTAGGCAGCTGAGGGTGTCTGATTCGACATTTTATACTGAACAGCTTAGGTCTCGCAACCATTTGTATAAAGATGGACTTACAGAGAGGTCTGATACGGCGCTTGGGAATTCGTCAGGCCAGGTCCGTATACATGCAGCTCCTTCAACATAACTGTTGTCATCTTGAAAGACGGAGACCCAAACCACACCCATTGTGAAGCTGTAGAAGGAATCACAATACTGTGGTCACCGAGAAAGTTGAAACAAACACATTCGTGGTAACAGCCACCTCCATGTACAAAAATATTCCCAAATCGCCAAATAACCTGTAACTTCTGTTAGAGTAGGTTATGCATTGCCTAACATCGTGAGTGCCAGACTCCCATCAGCTAATCTTTTACCCCCGGATGGTAGGGCACTGAATTCCTTCTTGTCTCCTGATTGACAGTTTAATTAAAAAATAACAGGCAGTGGGAAGCTACAGATAATTCTTAGCCAGTATTTGCGATTAACTTTAAACATATTGCAGATAAAGATACAAGCACTATAAAAAAATACAGAAATACACACGCAAATGACAGAAAAACGACGAAGACAAGAAATATCTACACAAAAAATAAAAACGACAGTGACTTCTTCCTAACCACCTCTGTACATAAAACATACTCTACAAAAATTCTAATGTGATCGCCAAGGTTGAGTCATGTTGCGTTGATAGCTTATGCCACATTCTCAAAAGAGAAATTGTTTACAAATGAGTTTTCTTCTGAACAGGTTAAAGTTTGTTTTGAGGTCCTTTTCTTTCTTTATTATATTCGCTGATTCTTAATTTTTAATATTATAAGAACCGTCAAGACCCTTACCAAAAAATAATGAAACTGAGCTGACTCTACTGTAGTTCCCTAATGCACTAAAAACTTTCACCTGGAGCCTTTTTGTACCCCAAAATGCTTATCTACTTCACAAAAGGTTTCCTCATATGGTCATTTGCCTGTTAGTTTAAATTTCTCTCTCTACCCGGTCACTGGTGCTCAAAGCGCACCCACAGGTATCGGAGGAGCTCAGTCACAGTGACTTATCAGATTCTTTACTCCTTGCCTGGAATCTTGAGAGGTGTCTGCTTACACACAGCTCTTTAAGTTTTGACTTACTTGGTCCTTATCAGCCTCTTTAGTCACCGCATCTGACTCCCTGTTAAGCATTCGCTGAAGGAGGTGCCACCGACGCAAAAACTGTTGTGGCTCAGTTGTGTGACAACCTCCCATACGTAACACACACGGTCCAGTTAAATTAATGTGCTACTGTCTATTGTCTACTTCTGCTTGCAGTAACCAGTCACAAACAACAGCTGGCTGCACTTGCAGTGGAGGGGACATAAAATGTATTGCGATGGAAGCACTGCAATCGTTGTCGTAATGAGAAATCGGAGCGATTTATCTGACGTCCAAAAGGGCGTCATCATTGGCTTTTGGGCAAGGTAGCATTTGTGAAACGGCTATGTTTGTGAAGTGTTCGCATCTCGTCTGAAGAATGTTTTCGTGCCATTCATTAGGTGATTTCGTAGTTCTGCAAGGCACAGTGGATCAACACTAGTATTTGTGCATCCTTGTGGACCATGACCATCCCTAGACGCAGTTTGTTTTTTTCTTTGCACGATGGCGTCTACCAGAAGGACAACGCAATGTGTCACATAGCTCACAATTTATGTTTGTGTTCGAAGCACGAGGATGAGTTTACCGCTCTGCACCGGCTCTGCACCGGTCACCCATTCGTGATTCTGTTGGACCATCTCGATCAGGCTGTTAACACCATGGACCCTCAACCAAGAAACCTACCGTAGCTGGTCAAGGCACCGGAGTCAGCATGGTTTCACATTCCTGGTTACCGCCAATAACCTCTTTGAATCTCTTACTGCCCGTCTGTACTTGAAGGTGGTCATTCAAATTTGTGACAGGTGGTTGCTTTAATGTGACCAGATCGTGTAGTTTAGAGATAAACAATACACGTGACAAAATAAGTTGATTTTTCTAAGAACTACGTTTCCTTATGGTCGCCTCTCTTCCCACAGTGGCATCACCTCAGTTCACGAGTGCCTAGCAGTGGAGCAATTTTATCATAACTTATAATTCCATTGATACAAAGAATAGGTGTTTCTTTCGATCATTCCTTAATACTAATGTTGGAATAAAATTCTATACACTCATTTTTTTAACTGTTACACATTCTCCTACGAATTTCTCCTAATGAGTTACATTTTTCTTCATCTTAGGTTGCTGCCTTTAATCTAGTGTTGCTGCGCAAATGAATATTTCATCACAAAGATGTATCTTTCTCATTTCCAAAAATTGTCTCCCATCCACAATTCCGAAGACTCGCTGAATGAAAACGAAACAGAAACAGCCATTATGTTTATCTTTATTCTCTGTTTTCTCTTCTTTCTCTATTACTACATTCGAAATTTGTTCCGACAGTATAATTCTCTATAACATTCTCTGACTGCCCCTTTTTCTTCTTACTCCTGTTTCTTCCATTTTTATGTTATCCCTTTTCAGTATGCTCTCTTTAATACCTTCTCATACATTCAACATTCAAAACATCGTCCTCCTTGTACAATGGTCCTTCTACATAATTACAAATTAAACATTTTAAACCTCTTGATGGATAAAACCTTAAAGTTGATGGAAAGGCTTGTGTACTTCAATGGTCCACTGACCTATATTGGTGGGAGCAACGCTCCTGGTAGGGGCCATCCATGCCAGACGGGGCAGTTGGACAAATTCCAGACAAACTGTAGTCCCCCTTAGGGGCTCCCATCTTTGGAGCATGTGGGTGGCAACCATGTGGGCCCTTAGTTAAATCTGACATTACTTCCACTTAACTTGTATCAGGCTTCTTCTGTTGTCTTTTCTATCGGCTTGCCTTAGCCAGTTCTTGTTTTTTATGGGCCCCGACAGTATGAAGCTTCGAGGCCTCAGCATGTCTTATATTTTCCTTTTCCATTTCTATCTCTAATGGCCAAATGTTGGTAAAGGATCAAAGAATATCTTCAGGTGGTCGATACCTGTTCAGGATCAAAACAATGAAAAAAGTCCACTGAAATTTTATGAATGAATCAGACCTTGAATTGGTCAACGGATATATTAAAGTAGCAACCTGGAATATCAGAAGAATTTCTCAGAACTAGAAAATATGAATATACTAAAAGACATGAGTGACAATGCTGCAGCAATCACAGAAACGAGAATGAAAACGAGAGGTAACAAATATATAGGTGATGGAGTCGACAAAAAAGGAACAGCAAGCAAAGGTGTAACATTACTCATGCATAAGAGATGTGGAAAAGAGATCTGAGATTGGACATACATAAGCGAAAGAATACTCACAGTCAGACTGAAACTGAGAAGAGGCAACCCCACTATTTAAAAACGTATATGTACCAGAAGAAAGAAAAAAGAATGAGTCTAGAACCTTCTATAAGGAACTGCAGAACACTCTGAGTGAATACAGTGCTCCTGATCAGACTATTACGATCAGCGATTCAATGCCAGATCAGGAAATATCCCAGTAACGAATATTATAGGGCCGTTTGGAGAACCGGTATGCACTAAAAATGGGAAAACACTACGATATTTTTTTGCCACTTACCCATCTAAAAACAGCAAACTCACTTTTTAAGAAACAAAGATATACATCAGTGTACTTTATCAACAAACGTCCTACATCTATAATTGACTACCCTTTAGTGAATAATAATCTAGCAGGTCAAGTAAACAATAGAAAACAAGATATAGGAGCAGATAATTCTCTAAAAATCTCCAGAATAGGTCTTTTTGTGAAATTGAAGAAAATGGCAAAAACATAAGTCACAAATAAGACTAAAGGATCTATAATGTATACTTTCTGGAAGAAGACATCATCAAACATATTTACCAAAGCACGTTAAATAAACAGCTAGCAAATTTGCAAACTAAAGATAATATAGAAGAAGAATGGCAAAATGTAAATAATATGATGTAAAGAATAGCAGAAGCAGCTCTCAGTAAAAAAAAGAAAAAAGTAAGGAAAAGAGGTCCTAAAATTTGTAATGAGAAAATAAGAACACGCTGCATATATAAAAAACTTAAGCGACCCACAGCTGAGAAGATGCAATTCTATAGATAGAAAAAAGTTGCTAAATGTGTAGTAAGAAAGACACACCAAGAACTCAGTGGTAGATTTATTTCTAATTTCGAAAGTGATGGTCAGAGGAGATTGTAAAAGAGACTTTAAGGTTTTAAAAACTTTAAAGACAACAGAAAAATGGAACATACAAATAAACAGTATTGAAGAAGAACAAAGGCTAATTACTACACAGGATTATGGTTTGATGACACAGCACAGGAAATTGAAATTGAAACAAGAAATGACAAGAGATTAAATCAAACACTGTCAAAGTAAAATCTGCCTTAAGATCACTTGAGAATAGAAAAGTGACAGGAAGTTTGTGTTAATGCTAAATTGTTAAAATGGAGGAATGCTGCTTCATCTATGTCTGCTACGTCCCTGAAATGAATGTTGGAAGAGCAAGAGTATTCCCAAATACTGAAAGATTACTAGAGTGATATTACTATCTATAAAACGAGACAAAAGCTTATCCAGTGACTGTAGAGGAATAAGATTACTAGACTCAGCATACAACATTCATGTTAAGATTTGAAACATAATATGATAGTCATTCAAAAGTAATGACCCACATTTTTTTCTCAAAACATATTTATTGTTAAGGGTCAGAATTTGGTGAAAATATACATCAACATGTCTTGTCCAAGTACTATTTTTCTACTTAGTCTCCATCAGGTTCTATGGCCGTTCTCTAATGTAGGTATAGCTATGTTTTCACTGCATGACTGACACTCCCGTCATCTTCAAAGTGTGGTCCCCACAGAGAATCTTTAAGCGGCCCAAAGAGAAGGATGTCCGAGGGTGCCAGGTCTGGACTGGAGGGTGGATGAGTTAATGGTGTCCAGTCCAATTTGGCGATGTGTTCCCGGGTTCTCAGACTTGTGTGTGGGCATGCATTATCGTGTTGGAGCAAGATTTCTGCTGGTTTCTTATTCAATCGAACACGTCAGAAATGGCTCTGAATTGATGGTCAATCCTCTTGGCATCATATCAACGAGAATGACGCCATTACAGTCCCACAAGACTGTCACCATGTCTTTTCTGGCAGAGAGGGTTCTCTTGAATTTCTTCCTCTTTGGTGAATGAGGATGATGCCGCTCCATGGACTGCTTTTTCGTTTCCAGTGCATAGTGCTGCGTCCAGCTTTCATCCTCTGTAACAATCCATAACGATAGGTGACACAATGCTCCAACAATGCAGTGAAATGGCTTTTCTTTGAGTCTTGTGGTCCACTGTGAGCATTTGTGGAACACATTGTGAACATTTCTTTGAATATCCGAGAGTCTCGATCAATGAAGACGCACTTCCAATGCTGACCAACCACTGTAGAACCAATTCCCGATTTGTGATGCGCCGGTAGTCACGAATAATAGCACCCCCAGGGTAACTGATCATTGAGCACTGTTTATGCATTTTCTGAAGCTGTAACTTTCTTCACCCATAGCCCAGCTGTAGTCATGTGAACTGCTAAACGCCATACACTGCACACAAACATTTACAGATGTTCACCATGGTTTCTTTTTTGCACTAAAAATTCAATTACAGCACACTGCTTATAACATGAGTCATATGCAGACGCCTTTTTCCCACTGACTATGGCTCTGCTATCTGTGAGAATGGAACGAAACTTCACCGGCGCACAGCACAAACATCAAATACGAAGAACCAACAACGACGCTTGCCTACTCGTATATTAATGGCTTTTTTAAAAGTGTGAGGCACTGGGTATTGAAGGAGCCTCATACATAAAACCTAAATAGAGGTAGTACTGCATGAAGAACAAATGGATTTTATCAAAAGATTCTGTACAATAGACAGAATTTTTATTTTACAACAGATAACAACATATAATAAATACAATAAAAAGTTTGTATCAGAACATGACTATCACACTAGATCTAAAAAATGACTAATGAGATCTCAACTAAGTAGTATGATAAGGCTGACACATCTCCCAAACATTGTTTAACCTCTGTATACTTGAAGTAATGCCTATATGGGAAACATAATTTCAGGCAGTTATATATCTAGACAGGAGAATTCTTCTAAGTAACTTATTTTATACTGATGATTCAATGATCATACAAGAGGATATTCATAAGGAATTTACTCACACACACACAAGTGATTGTCCAAAAGATAATATACATAGAATTATACAACTCAACAAGAAAGCTTTAGGAAAAATAAAAGATTAAAATTGTGGAAAAATCATGTCAGAGCTTATTAGCTTAATATCGAAATGTATGACTTTAAGTTGGTGGTAAATAGACAGAAAATCTATTGTAAAAATTGAAATTAGTTTTGGTGGTTATAAAGACTGTTTAGATAACAAAATACAGCAAAGAGAATTTAATTAGATCATTTAAACATGAATTGTATGGAGTTGAATGTAATAAAATTGTTTTAAGTCTTGATGATTGAATTAATATTACACGATGGAATTAATACATTACCATAAGGTTATTATAAATTAAATGCAAATAAAATAATAGTCAATAACAACGATTTATTATTCAAACTAAACAGCTCCATAGATTATTAAGCAAAAACAAATAATACTATAAAGAACTATTCAGTATATAATATTTTTTGAATATGTGGTACTTCTGTATGTGTTTTCAAATATATTTTACAACCCAGGTTTACAGGCATTAAACTTAGTGCTAATACTTTTCTGTATGATTTTGATAATCAAAGGCTTTTTTCTCTCTTTTTCATTCACTATACTTACAGCTACGAAAATATTTAGACAAATTTATAATTTCTTTTTTACAGTTTTCTCAAGGAAATGTCTGTTTAATCTGTTATATGTTCATAACTAATCTGTTATATGTTTATAACTATTTTCTATAAATTCTCTTTGTGTTTTAGACCGTCAATACAAATCTTTTTGAAGGGGCATTCTTTATGAATTTCTCTTTCTTGTACGTTTAGTGGACAAACCAGTTTATATTCACTTTCCATTTACAAAGAAAAAGTTATTTTAATATAAAAAAGTAAAAACATAATAAATATTATTATATATAAATGGAGTGTTTTTTAGATCTATGTCATAATATACTTATCTATAATGGTATTGACGAAAGCATAATCCATGATTTATGCCAATGATGTGGCTGAAATTTTAGAATATGAAAAAATAGACAAAAAATTCAAATACTTAGATGATGAAGATACTACTACATCTGAAAAGTTGAACTCATCCATTTTGGAGGTACTGAAAGGAAATGAAACATCAACTATTTCCATCATTGAAGGAGGTCGTTATTCTTCCATATTAAAACCCCAAAAAGAATAAGCCAATCCATTCAAAAATGGGCTACTCATGATGTTTTGACTTCAGTAAGAAAAATCAGAGCATATGAAACAACTATTAATGTGAAACAAATCTATGAATGGCAAACAAATCATTTAAAACATCTAAATTAAATAAAATGTATCAAACAAAAAAATTACATGGGGTATATGATAGAAATTTAGTAATTTTAGGTTAAAAATGAACAAATAATTACTTTCTTACCACATACTGTCCCTCAAAAACTGATGAAAATTTTAGACCTTCTTTTGTATTTTAAGATTATACGATTATGGTTATTATTACTACATTATATGGAAACAACTGTAAAATACTCAAAAACAAGTAAATATTGTCAGAAATATCCAACCAAGTATTGAAGATTTTTTTTAAATTTTTAATATAGCAAATTAAGTAAATATATATCAATGAATAAATTATTTGCTGTCAGAATTATTTGAGTACTTTGAATAATTATTCAAGAGAGAAATTACATGATCATAAAATTAAAATAACAAATGTTTCTTAGAACATAGAACTTAATTTTCAAGTACTATTTCATATGAAAAAGTTAAATAATATTCACAACGATTTTCATATGCACCTAATAAACAAAATCCATTAAAAACCGTTGATTGCATTAATTTAAATTTATAATTATCAGGTAATTTCGACATCGGATCACTTGCCTTAACCTTTATTTGAATATTAAAATACACTCTCTTTTAATACAACAATATGATAATGAATATTATATTCAGAACCAAACATCATTCAGTTTTGAATTGCTAATTCCATTTCCAATTACAATTTTTATTAACATATTAAAAACTTATGTTATTATTTTAACTCAGCTATTGTGTAAATTACGAATTTTAAATTCACCAACAAAATTTTTATCCACATCAACACAATTATAATTTCTTTGTAAGTCACCTTTATCCACATATTACTTTTAATGTTCTATTAATTCTTTCAACAACAGATGTTTTGAATTCACTAAAAGTTGAATAATGATTAATATTGCCAATAAGTTTGTAATTCTTTGTTATAAAATTCTTAACAGTATTCTGTTTGTAAATTTTTTGTTTTCCAAACTATAATATTTTTCAAAAGAATCAACTAGGTTTATGCCTGTTTTAAGTTTAACTGGAACAATTTTCAAAATACATCAATAACAGTTAATAAATACTAAAATCTCTTATACATTTTTGAAAATCCTTTAAATTTTCCAGAATAAATTTCGACTAAATCACCTTGCATCAATCATCTGTTCTAAAAGAATATTAATTCCTCTTTAAAAATCTTTTCTCATTGGTTTATGTAATTCATTAATAAATTCTTCATGAATATTTAATCCATTAAATAAAAATTTTTTTGTAACAAATTTCCTTTTCTTAAGTTTTACAAATTAAACATATTCATACAATTCTTTTTTCATTTTTTTTCTATATGAGGATTATGTGTTCCAGGAAACTTTTTATATTTCAAACAGTAGATGTGAATACAATTCATCATTTATATAGAATAAAAGATAATTAAATTTTTCACAAGTATAATTAACTTTATGTCAATTGGAAAAGTTTTAACAAAATATTTTAACCCTATAATTAGAAAATATGATTTGTACACTATTATTATCGCCAGGTAGAGTTTGTCAAAAATACTCATTGAGAAAACAAAATCACTGATTATTAAATCACTGTTTTTACTTTTACCAACATCATCAAATTTTTTTAGAACAAAAAGATAATCATTGAAGTTGTTCATTTTCTGTTTCAGTTCTGTTATATTTGAGAGTCCGGTAATTTGTTGATCATACCTTTTGTTTTAGATGTTACTGAAATCGTTTAAAGATTGAGCTAAATCTGGTTTTTAAAATTAATCTGAAAAATCTTTTTATACTTCCTTTTTTGGAAAGTAATTTGATGTATCAGATTTTTCAGTTAATTAAAGTTCATTTTGCTGACATAATTATTCAAATATTTTAAAATATTTGTATATTCAGATTCTGTAACATTTCTTTTTCTGTGTCTTGTTTAGTTTGAGCTTCATAACCATTTACTGGATCTTTTATAACTACTGTTCTTCGATCTTTAAAATCAATATATCCTTTTGTTGCTTTAAAAGTGTTACAGAATTCTTTTGAAACTGTTGAAGTATATATTCTATTATTTTTTGCATTAACTATTTTTTAGAATGAAGCTAATTAATTTTTAATCCAAAAAACGTCCTTTTCTTAAACTGAAAACACCATTAAACTTATAATTCATACATAATTGCTTTAAAACAAATAGACACAAATGACCATAAGTAATATCGTTAAAATTCTGTATCTTTTTGATGTCATATGAGGGTTTGAGTGAGTAGTGGCTTTCTTAAAAAAGAAAGCCTTTAACATACTTAGACAAACATCCTCATTTGTGGCTCACATTTGATGTTTGTTCTGTGCACCAGTAAAGTTTCGAACTCTTGTGGTGGATTGCAGAGCCACAGTCCAGCGCCAAAATGGCGTCGTCCTACAACTCATGTTACATGCCGTGTACTGTTATTGATTTCTGGTGTCCAGAAAAAGAAACTGTGGTGAACATCACTTAATGTGATGCTGCAGTTGATTAGAGTGCAGGTTGGCGATATGTAAAGAATGTTACGGCTTCAGAAAATCCTAAAATATAGCTCCATGATCAGCCATGCAAGGGATGTCCTGTCACAGGCACTGCTTCAACATGCTCAATCATTGCTAAAGTCTGTCTTTCTGTTCTTCTAATTGTTTTTCATTTTTTTCCTTATTTATATCTGCAATTGCAATTGCTGCAAGTCCATCAGTGAGTAACCTAACAGTTGCTAGATATGGTAATGCAGCTAATAATAATAGTACAATTCTACTTTTGTGCTTTGTTTCTCTTTTGTTCATTGAATACTCAATAATTTTTTTCACAACAGGGATACTAAATGTAATAATCAAATTCCAACCAGTTCTTTTTATCTTTTTTGTGCATCACTTAAAATGGTTTAAATCTATTTAAGTGAACACTACTTAGTTTAGCTTTAATTGATTTTGGCTTTTATTTCATCATTTGGAAGTTTAGTATAATCAATACTAAAGTTACACATTTATATGGATTCAAGATGAATAAAAAATTTCTTTTAATCCCTATCCATTTTATTAACATTTAATCCAAGTACTAACTTCCTTTTTCCATGCATTTTTCCTCTAAATGCTTTTGTAGCTAATTTTTCACCAACTGAAACATCTGAAGCATAAATTCTTTCTTTTTCAGCCAATTGATATATTTTATCAGCTTCATGTGGTTTTCTACTTTTTTCAGGTCTCTATAAAAAGTATCATATTCTTTACATGCTTCATCAAGTGGATTTATTGCTTCACCTCTATGTGCTAACCTTTCATTTACTTTAATCCCAGGCCCACACGAAATATAACCAGGTAAATGTATGTCAAGTAGTATATTACTAACTCCATCATTAACGATGCCTTTACCATGTTCACTTTCCCAAAATGTATTTGGTAAAGCAACAAAGTTGTTAAAAAATATGAAATTTATCTTCGATTATTAGTTATCAGATCATGAAATTTATTAGTAAACATTTTTTATATCTAACATTTTCACTGTAATAATTTTTATTTCCATCTAATTCTTCCCCATGGGCAACTCTTAATCTGAAAATTAATTGATAAACATCATTCATGGAAATATATTCCACTCGATATTCTAAATATTTTTTACTAAATCTACATCAAATTTTTCAAATAAATGATTATGATTTCTCTCTGGAAAACTAGGAAAACAATCTTCAACAATTGCTTTTATCAAATAATTATATCTGTTCCCTTTACTTGATTTAATTTTATTTTGATTATTGTCAGATGATACAGTATTTGACTCGAATAAAATTCTATCATTATTTTGTAAATCAGGAGAATCAAGTGAGTACCAATAAATCTTAATCGAAATACAGTACTTTCACTACGAGATAAATTTTAACATTCCTTAACTTATTTTATTCTTTTACCATCTGTGTCTTTTAATTTTTTCTTTCTTTTTCATAATTTTCTAACAAATTATTAACTTATTACTCACTTTACATATAATCTCTTTTATCATTATCATATTGTTTAATTGTTGGAATATCGTTAAATTCTTTAAGTAATGTTGATTGTAAGGAATCATTTGTTTTTCAACTTCACTATTTTTTCAGTTGCTATTAACACATTATCAACTAATCCTTCAATTAGTTGTTTAACTTACTCCATTGCATCAATACCTGGTTGATCTTCTTTTTTACTTTTTTCGTTTTTAAACTCTTCTTTTACTTTTTCTTTTATTTTTTATTTCGTTCATCTTTACTAAAAATTTCTGGATCGTATTTTGCAAACTTTTATCAAGGATAAAAATAGAATAATCTTTTTTATTTTAGGATCATCATTTATGTTTCACTTCTTATGTTCAAAGTTTTTATCCTTAAAATTTACATTTAATGTCTAATGCTTAAAAAGATTCTTAGTACTTTCTTTATATTTACCATTAATAATTTTTCTTGTCATACATATTCTAATAAAAGTAAATCCATCACTATTCCACCATTTGAGACACATATGTTTAACATTGTCTAATTTTAAATCACCCCCAAAAAATTCATAATATATATATATATAAATTTGAATCATCTTGTCTGAAAAATATTGTAAAAAGTAAGATTGTCTCTAATTGTTTTATTATTATTGAATGTGTGTGAGCTAAATAAAAACAATTTATTCACTAATGTCTACCTGTAGCAAAATATTCTCTAGCTATGTCTTGATTTTTAAGTATAAAAACATCAAAAACACCACATTCATCTAACTGAATAATTTCATCACGATTTTCAGTAAAAGTAGTATTCATCATTAATTTTATCTTCTATTTTTTCACATCTGTTTATAAATTCTTGATACATTGGTTGAACTAAACTTTTGAATAAACATACAAATGAGTAATTTTTTCCTATTTAACTCTCCAGGTGCTAAAATATAATCTCCAATCATTAGTATTCTTTTTCCACAACCACTTGAGCCTATTAATGAACATTGAATAGAATCTGGTAAAAGTTGAATGTGTTTTTTTAAATTTCTTTTCTGGAATTCTTATTTTTGGTTACCAATCTATCATTCATTTGCATAATTTTTATTAATATCAATGAGTAGATTATTTCAGTTCAGTGATGATTCACCCATTTTAAAAAAATGGGTAACTGTTTGAACAAAAGAAACTCATAAAAATGTTTTGCTAGTTGGTTCTTATTTGACTTTTCCAACTCCAAATATAACATCAAAAAATAATAAAGAAATGTGAGGCATTCCAATTGGTCAATATAGTTTGAGAAATTTAGAAAAATTCATACAACTGAAAAAAATGTAATATACACATAAAGAAGATAAAACTTTAAACAGAGTTACTATTAGTAGCGATATTGAATTACTTGTGTATAATACTCTAATTATTGAAGCTAAAGCAAAATTGCTGATAATTTTCCTAAAATTATTCCATTTGAATAAATAAATGCAAATTTTAATCTAGCTGATGGAATGCTTGTTAAATATATAAATTTGTAAATGGGGAAAAAACAAATTAAAATCTTGGCTTTAAATGTGAGAATTTGAAAAAATTTGCACCAGACTCAGCACATAACAGCTACTTAATTTCTACATAACTGTTGCAGCCCCTACACAGCTCTGTGGAAGCGAGACTTGGGTGATTAGCAAAAAGCTGGAAAACCATGTTCTGGTACAAAACTGAAATTCCTCAGACAAGTGGAAAGTTGTACTACATAAGACACACTAAGGTATTAAGATACTGGAGAAGAACTAAAAGTTTCAAGTCTAAATGATGATATTCTAGAGACTAGCAGAAAAGTGAACAAACATCTAGGAAGAATGGAGAGTGACAGACACCCCCTAAAGGCTAAAAGAAGTGCCAAGGAAGAAGAGATAGAGGAAGACTCCAGATATGGTAGGAACCGTAATAGGCATTTCACCTGATACCTGAAGAGAACAGAAAGGTGAGGATATATTTCAAATACTGGGATTTGCCCTACTTTCTTCCATACTTTCACACAAGTAATAGGTATTAATCCACAACTAATCTCAATTTGCTGTAAATGGTTGTCTTCAGTGAGTGTTATAATTGTGTGTGTGCATGTGTGTGTGTGTGTGTGTGTGTGTGTGTGTGTGTGTGTGTGTGTGTGTGTGTGTAGGGAGATGTGTCTGCTGTCTGCTTGTTGTGTTTGGAAATGGTACTAACTGGAACACTTCCTTGTTGGACTTCAGGATCAAACTTGATCAGCCTTCTGCAAGTATTTGTGTGCAGCTGGGCTTATTAGTGAACTGGCTACGACCCTTGACACATGGCACTCACCGCTCACATACCTCTTGCGTCAACAGGAACAATCCTCATGCTGTTGGCATCTTCATCTCCCCCATCGGGACACGCGACCTATACTTAGGGATCCCTTCATTTACTTCTGAACTACATCTCACTTCAAGGTCTTAGTAAATTTGTCATGTCAGAGGTCTCACTATCTCCTCCTTTTGTTTCCTATCCTGAAACTACCTGTAACTGTCCAGTTTCAAATCTCCTACTTATCTCTGTGACATACCGGAAAGTCAACTGGCCATACAACTTGCACAATATCTTAAACTGCTAATCTTAAGGTGTGAATGTCATAGCTGATAATCAGATTAATGTTGTCAATATTCTGGAAGCTTTTCTCGACACCAGTGTCTGTGTCAATGACAATATAAATGAGGTCACCTGTAAAGTTCCTCTATTAGGTAGAGGCCTTCATATAGAAAGTACAGTTTAGATATTTTCTTCTCAGTTTTGTCAGACTGGTAATGACTTAGGACCAGAAAGAGATCCCCCTCCTTAATTATTGGTCTCTTGGGAGAATAATCTTCCCATTCGTCTCTCAATGCTTCGCTTCCTTTAATCCTTCTCAGAGAAACTGATAATTGTGACTGTAAATTCTCTTCAGGGGAAGGGGGTAAGAGCACCGCTGCTCTCATTGGCCTGATTACAGGTCCCTCTAGCACGATTTCGGCCGGGGTATAAGCTGTGCAGTCGTAAATTAAATTATGTTAATACCCTCTAACTGCGGAATACACTCCACCCACGTTCTGTGCCTCATTCAGTAGTTAATTCGTACTGGCTTTCTAGTTTTCTCGAAACAACATTCAATTGGATTTGCTGCTGCATGATACAAACTCTTCCTGTGCAAAATAGCTGCTCGCTACTACATCTCAGTAATTCAAGCAGGGGAGTTATTTGACTGTGGTCGTTAGTTTGCTAAAGTCGCCTTCATAATCGAAGCCATCGCCACCAGTGGCGTAAATTCTCAAGCGGTCTAGGGTGTTGCACACAGCTTTGTGCTCCCTCCCCCAGACATAGGTAAATTGCATTTACATCATTTTCCTGTTGTAATACTTATTGTGTCAGGTTCTGTTGCCCTGATCCTGTCCTATTAATCACAGGGACTGAGCGCAGTTGATCGTACCGACCAACCATTTGGAAATGATCGGCTGATAATTACATCGTTTCACAGAGGCAGGTGAACTTCAAGATCGACGTGTGGCGGGACCCCATCTTGCATGAAAACTATTGAGTTCAGTGCGTCTCTCTCCTGTAGGGAGGATATGACATGCTGGCAAAGCATATCGCAGTAACGCTGGCCAGTAATACCGCATGCCTTTGGTCCTTGAGTGCCCAATTATATAAAAAAGGAAGGGCAAATGATGAACGTAGCCGTGAAACCACACCATACGGTGGCACATTCACGATACAGAGAAACTTCACACACAGTGACTGGAGGTGCAGAACCCCATACTCGCAACTCTGTGTGTTCACTTCACCAATGATACGTGGAATTCAGGAAAACGTGGAAGGGAGAACCCGCCAATATAACTTTCTTTTCACACAATCTTTTGATTTAACAATACACAATATGTGATCAAAAGTATCCGGACACCCCCAAAAACATACGTTTTTCGTATTAGGTGCATTGTGCTGCCACCTACTGCCAGCGACACCATATCGGCGACTGCAATAGTCATTAGACATCGTGAGTGAGCAGAAACTCAAGGCCTTCAAACGTGGTCAGATGATTGGGTGTCACTTGTGTCATTCGTCTGTACACGAGATTTTCACACTCTTAAACATCCTTAGGTCCACTGTTTTCGATGTGATAGTAAAGTGGAAACTTGAAGGGACACGTACAGCACAAAATCGTACAGGCTGACCTCGTCTCTTGATTGACAGAGACCGCCGACAGTTGAAGAGGGTCGTAATGTGTAATAGGCAGACATCTATCCAGACCATCACACAGGAATTCCAAGCTGCATCTGGATCCACTGCATGTACTATGACAGTCAGGCAGGAGATGAGAAAACTTGGATTTCATGGTCGAGCGGCTGCTCATAAGCCACATATCATGCCCGTAAATGTCAAACGCCTCCTCGCCTGGTGTAAGGAGCGTAAACATTGGACGATTGAATAGTGAAAATACGTTGTGTGGAGTGATGAATCACGGTGCATGATGTGGCGATCCGATGGCAGGGTGTGGGTATGGCGAATGCCCTGTGAACGTCATCTGCCAGCGTGTGTGGTGCCAACAGCAAAATTCGGAAGCGATGGTGTTATGGTGTGTGCTTGTTTTTCATGGATAAGCATAAACCCCTTGATTTGCATGGCACTATCACAGCACAGGCCTACACTTATGTTTTAAGCACCTTCTTGCTTCCCACTGTCGAAGAGCAATTCGGGGACGACAGTTGCATCTTTCAACACGATCGAGCACCTGTTCATAATGCACGGCCTGCGGCGGAGTGGTTACATGACAATAACGTCCCTGTAATGGTCTGGCCTGCCCAGTCTTGACCAGCACGCTACACAACACCTTTGGCGTGTTTTGGATGCCCACTTCGTGCCAGGCCTCACCGTCTGACTTCGATACCTCTCCTCAGTGCAGCTCCCCTTGAGGAATGGGCTGCCATTCCCCAAGAAACCTTCCAGCACCTGATTGAGCGTATGCCTGCGAGAGTGGAAGGCTGAGAGTGGACCAACACCATACTGAATTTCAGCATTACTGATGGGGGGCGCCACGGACTTGTAAGTCATTTTCAGCAATATGTCCTGATACTTTTGAACATATAATATATAAACTGTGTCTTACAGATAATCGAATCATTTAACCATAAAATTGCGTTAATAAAATGAACAAATTTGCAAAATTCTTTTGACCTTAAGTTCAATAAGCTTTTAATCTTAGCAAAATAAATCTGAAGTGCTGTATTGCAAAACAGCTTAAAATATGACAATGATTATAAGACGGCCGGACCTGCAGACTGCTCATTATCGAGTGAAACAGCGGTGTCTACTACCTCGCTGGACAGTCTGTCTTATTTACTGCCCTTCTGCAAGACATGAAAACTATATAAGCACCACTGATGACAAGAGTGATTCAATTACTCAAAACAAATGACTTAACTTTTAATTTGAAAGCTGTATGTCGATAGGTTCGGGGTTAAGATGCGCCCCTGTGTTTAAAGTTTAACAGATTATCAAATAATATGACAATGATAAGGCTCACTTCAAAGCAACCAACCTCTTAATTTCAGTCGGCAGCCAAGCCGTGACTGGATCCCAACCCGTCCCTTCTGACAATTGACTAAAGCCCTGGTGACAGCTGACTGTTAATATTTTCAAGCTTAAACTGATTGTCAGTTATTAAGATCGCTCTGAAGGAACGTCTTAAAACATCACTTGTGAACCCTTTTTACAAGAGAGTTCACTCGACAGAACCACAATATAAATGTAAAATACACTCAGTCTTTCAAAAACGAAAACGAAGACCTTAGTACAACAAGCTGTTCAGATTATAGCTAATGACTGAGAAATGCAACTACAATCAATGAATTGAACCAGTTAAGAGCTAACTCTAACGACAAAGTCGCTCTTTTGTTTAACGAGAACCTGTGCCTTAGTGGAATAGTTCCGGCTGTATTTAGAACATTAATCATCGTGTACAAATCAGAAGGGAAAGGCAATACAATAACACGACAAATTTTCAAACGACAGCTAGTGTCTCAGTACAGTACTACGGCCTATATTTGCGACCAAAGAGCCGTTCGAGAAAAACTTCGAGGAAGGGCAGGTAGACAAACAAACAAATCACCATGAGGATTATAGAACGCTACTCTCCTTTATCAGCAAGCAGTTCCATGGATCCATGGTGCGAAGCAGCGGTTATTAAGTGGTGCCGATGAAAGCCAGGTAGATTTGGGCAGCCAGGCCATGAGCAGTCGAATGTTGCCAACCAACAGACGGAATGTCGGCCTGCTACTTGTAGTCCACGCTGACTCTGGTGAAGTACTGCAGTGTCTTCGCTCTGCACAGGCCTTCCTTGCGCAGGATGTGGCTTCAGCCACTAGGACCTCGTGACCACGTCTTGTCGCGAAGCTAACTCCAATCCCCAAACTTCGTGCCTCCTCTCTCGGGCCAGCGAACCCCGTATGTATATCGGCAAGCAAAGACCTAACGACACAACCCACAGAGACCAACTCTTCCTCTTAGACACTGGCAATTGGGCCGCAAGAGGTATAGTCGATACTATACCTGAGCCACTAGCGCCAGAGAGAACAGTCTACTAATTCAATGGCGCTATAGCTCAACTTTCCCTCTCAAACCTGAACAAACCTCCCCCATGGCTAAGAACTCCTCACTACGCTGGATTGTCTAATCTGACTGAGATGAACCCTTATGAGCTTCCCCTTTCCCAGGCCCTGTCCAAAAGACTGTGTGGGATTAAAATTTTGACAATGGAATATTGACCTAGGACACGCGGGGCAAGCTTCCCTAAGCCTTTATCCCAGCAAGTCTGATGTTGACCTTCCTGTAAAAGAACTGCCACCGCACCAGTACAGCAAGCATCAGTCTGGACCACAAATCTTTTCTTAAAGTCAGGTACGGCTAAAACCGGTGGGCTGACAATTGCAGTTTTAATTCCTTTAAAGGCTGCCTGCTGACTTTCAGCCCAAACGAATTTCTCATTATTTCTGCGCATCAAATTTAACGGAGTTGCAAAATCTGCAGAAATAATTATCCATCCGTACAAATCAGATAACCTCCCTCTTCTTTCGTGGCTGCAGAAAATTCCTCAACGCCTTTGTGCGTTCCTAATCCATTCTAGTTCCGTCCCTTGTCACCAAGTGACCCAAAAATGACGCCTGGCGCTTAGCCAAGGTTATATTTGAGGGTTTCAGAGTCAGCCCTCCGGACTTGCTCTAAATGCTCTTCAAAGGAGGCACTAAATAATATCACATCGTCCAAATAATTGAAGACACAATTAAACTTAAAATCACCTAAATTTTATCCAATAAACGGGTTAAAACTGCTGCCTCGGTTGACAAATCAAACGGAACCCGGATTAACTCTCATAAATTCCAACCCGTGGCGAAGACGGTGAGATACTTGGATTCCTCCGTTAAGGGTACCTGAAAATAAGCCTGATTAAGATCTAGGACCGTAAACCAAGGTGCACCAGAACACTAGGTGAAACACTTGTGGAGATCAGACTGTGGCACCCATCCATGATCACATTTTTAATGAGAAGCCTGTAATCAACCACAGGTCGGAAATCCTGCCCCTGATTTTTAGGTACTAAGAAAATGTGGGAAGTATAGGGAGAGGTGGACGGTCTTATGACTTCGTCTTTTAACAAGCCCTCAATTTTGTGCCGCAATATCTTCATCTTAAGTGGTGACAGACGATATGGAGACTGAGGAACCGGCACGTCTTCCATGACACGAATATGGTACCTACTGACGTCTGTGACTCCCAACCAATTACAAAGTATGTCAGGAAATTCCACCAAAAGTTCACTTAACTCTTTCCCTTGTTGACTAGAGAGTTGGTCTACCCCAAGCAAGCATGTGTTACTACTGGTGTCAGGTCCCATCCCCACGTGAGCGCATGAAGAAAAGACTATTCGAACGTTGGGGGAAATTTTGAAATAAAATGTCCGGGCACCAAAATCTAACCCATACCGGTCTCACGGATAAAATCATGCACTAGAATTAAGTCAGCCCCTTTTCCCTTAACTAATAAGAACTTGATAAGCCATGAAAATTCACACACGGAAAGATTTCCCCGCACTTCCCAGCACAGAGGTAACTTTTGTCCATTGGCCACCCGACATCTCTCAATCAAGGGGCGTACTGGATATAATCTACTTAAGGGTCCATATTCAATATATCACTCGTAATTAAGGAGTGACACAGAGCTGCCCGAATCTAGTAACTCACACAACGGTTCAAGCCCTATAGCCGCACAAATAAACGGGAAGATACGCGTAGTGGCTGCCTGTATACGACTGCACCACCCCTGTCTTTGAGGTTGCGACCCCGCCCCCACGTGGCGTCATTTCTCAGCACGAGGCGTCCTTGGAACCGGGCATCCTCGAACTAAATAGTGAAGTTAGCCACATCTAAAACAAGCCCCTGACTTCCTAGAGCCGCGCGCTCTACCTGTTATGCATCCTTCTGGACCGGAGATAGGTCTTGATGTGCCCCCGTTAGCTCATTTCGCTGGTTGTCGGCAAAAGACAATTTCATAACAGAATTAACTAGGTTCTCTAACTCACGAAGAGTGACCGGATGAGGAAAGGGTGCGATCCTAGACCTATGTTCAGGCCGAATACCTTCCAAGATATTAGCAACTAAATTCGCCTCGGGAACATCCGTACATAGTGCCGATACTGCCTCACGAAACCGCTCTACATTTTCAAACGACGACTCGAGGGATTCCTGCACGCGCCAATAATATCTACACTCTAGCTCTTTGCGCATACGGTCTGATAATCTCCACAACCGATTGCCTCTGTTGCCCGATCGTCTTACTCTGCTGTAAGGTTTCGGACAGCAGATTACTTAAGCTACCGCGTGCTAGCGGGTAGAGTTGCGATAAGTACTACGTGATGGGGGATCCTTAATGCGTCAGCATGCAACTCAAACTTAACTAGCAGCCACAATACCTGTTGTATATTTTCTAAGGTTTCAATTGACAGTTCCCGAATACGATTTAAGAGACACATCATGGGGTTAGGGAGGCGGCCAAAATATTCCCCAGACCGTTCACTTAAACCTCGGGCGACGGGTCGACATTCGGCTACTGGATTGTCAGAAACACATTCTAAATTATTTGGTCAGTACCACTTTCTAATTCTAAAGCTGCAGTTTGGATTTTCAAATTAAACAAAAGATTATTTAACTGAATGACACTTGTTAACTGCTCAGAGCTCGGTTCTAGAATCTCAAGATCCTTTATTGCCCATGTGGAATAATTGTGCACGAATGCAGTTCATCTGCCTCACCGTTGGCTGATTATTTTCGAGAAAGGAGAGAATTTCTTGTAACTTATTCAATGCTACCGTAATAGTCTGTAAATTCTGGCTCACATCGCCAACCGTGCTGACAGAAATGGAGAGTGGTGTTGACAACGCTACCCGTAGTCTGGCTGCCAGCTCCCCCTCCGTACTGTGAACATTTTGTTGCCTAATGCTCAGTTCATACTCGAGCTAATCCAGTTTTAGGTATGAATTACCGGAATACTAACGTGGATCCATGATGTGGATGTGGACAAAACAGAATAATTAGAAAAATGTCCCAAAATAATAAAGCACAAAATTTAAACTGAAGCAGGTTGCGTGAAATGAAAATCGAGACAACCCCCCGCTAAAGGGTCGAAAACCATGCTCTGCTATTATTGATACGTGGTACCTACTGGAAGTAAGGAAAACGTGGAAGGGAGGACCCACCAGTATAACTTTCTTTTCACACAACTTGTTTCTTTAACAATATATAAAATGTGTCTTACAGATAATCGAAGCATTTAACCATAAAATTTGCTTTAACAAAATGAACAAATTTGCATAAATCTTTCGACTTTAAACCTTAAGCTGAATAAGCTTTTAATCTTTACAAAAGAAATCTGAACTGCTCTATTGAATAACAGCAAGAACTATGACAATGATTACAAGACGGCAGGACCTGCAGCCAGCCCATTATCAGGTAAAACAGCAGTGTTTACTACCGCGCTGGACACAGTCCGTCTTATTAACTTCCCTTCTGCAACACGTGAAAGTTATATAAGCACCACTGATGACGAGAGTGATTCAATTACTCAAAACAAATGACTTACCTGTTAATTTGAAAGCTGTATGTTGAAAGGTTCGGGTTGAAGATGCGCACCTATGCTTAAGGTTAAACAGATTAGTAAACAATATGACAATGATAAGGCTTACTTCAAAGCAACCAACCTCTTAATTTTAATCGGCGACCAATGTGTGACTGGACCCCACCCCGTCCCTTCTGACAACTGACTAAAGCCGTGGTGACAGTTGGCTGTTAATATTTTCATGGTTAAACTGATTGTCTGTTATTAGGACCGCTCTGAAGGAACGTCGTAAAAGATCACTTGTGAACACTTTTTACAAGAGAACTCATTCGACGGAACCACAAACACTTCTTACAAGAGAACTCATTCGACAGAACCAGAAGATAAATCTAAAATACACCAATAATTACCCAGTCTTTCAGACACGGAAACTAACAGCTTAGCACAACAGGTTGTTAAGATTACAACTAATGAGTGGGAAATGCAATTACAATCAAAGAACTGAACCGGATAACAGCTGAATCTAACGGCAAAGTCGCCCTTTTGTTTAACGGCAACCTGTGCCAAGAGCTGATTAATTAGAGCATTAATGATCGGGTACAAACCAGAAAGGTAAAACAATATAATAGTGGGACAAATTTTCAAACGACAAATAATGTCTTAGTAAAATACTGCGGTCTATATTTATGACCAAAGAGCCGACCGAGAAAAACTCTGAGAATCGAGTACAAACCAGAAAATAATAAGAATGGCAGGTAGACAAAGAAACAAATCACCATGAGGATTATAGAACGTTACTCCCCTTTATCAGCATGGATCCACGGTGCGTCGCAGCGGTTACTGACAAGGGAACCTCCCCATCGCACCCCCCTCAGATTTAGTTATAAGTTGGCACAGTGGATTGGCCTTGAAAAACTGAACACAGATCAATTGAGAAAACAGGAAGAAGTTGTGTGGAACTGTGAAAAAATAAGCAAAATATACAAACTGAGTAGTTCATGGGAAGATAGGCAACATCAAGGACATTGGGCATGCAGGAATGCCGTGGTCTCATAGTAACACGAGCAGCTGCGGAACGAAAGGTCCTTGGTTCAAATCTTCCATCGAGTGAAAACTTTAATTTTTTATTTTCAGTTTATGTGACAAACTCTTAGTTTTCATCACTTTTTTGGGAGTGATTATCACATCCACAAGAAAACCTAAATCGGGCAAGGTAGAAGAATCTTTTTACCCGTTCGCCAAGTGTACAAGTTAGGTGGGTCGACAACATATTCTTGTCATGTGACGCACATGCCGTCACCAGAGTCGTATAGAATATATCAGATGTGTTTTCCTGTGGAGGAATCGGTTGACCTATGACCTTGCGATCAAATGTTTTCGGTTCCCATTGGAGAGGCACGTCCTTTCGTCTACTAATCGCACGGTTTTGCGATGCGGTCGCAAAACACAGACACTAAACTTATTACAGTGAACAGATACGTCAATGAACGAACGGACAGATAATAACTATGCAAAAATAAAGAAAGTAAAATTTTCACTCGAGGGAAGATTTGAGCCAAGGACTTCTCGTTCTGCAGCTGCTCACGCTACCACGGGACCACGGCGCTCCTGAACAGAAATTGTCCATGATGTTGCGTATGTGACCCATGGACTACTCAGTTTGTATATTTTGCTTATTTTTTCACAGTTCCACACAACTTCTTCATGTTTTCTCAATTTATCTGTGTTCAGGTTATCAAGGCCTATCCACTGTGCCAACTTATAACTAAATCTGAGGGGGGTGCGATGGGGAGGTTCCCTTGTGAGTGCTGAGGATGAAAGCCAGGTAGAAGATGGCAGCCAGGTCACGAGCGGTCGTCCGACACGAATGTTGCCAACCAACTGACGGAATGTCGGCCTACTGCTTGTAGTCGACGCTGACCCCAGCGTAGTACTGCAATGTCGTCGCTCTGCGCAGGTCCTCCTTGCGGAGCTCATAGCTGCGGCCGCTCGTACCTCGTGACCACCTCTTGTTGCTACTGCTTATCTTCAAACTTCGTGCCTCCTCTCTCGAGCCAGCGAACCCCGTGTGTTCTTTTGTGTAAGCTGCTGTGTCATATTTATCTTGTGCTGATACCATTTGAGAATGGTTCGAAGCATCTTCCGTTCAGTGGACCACGGCATGTGCAACTGCCGTGACATAGCACTCACACTGCCTGAACTACGCGCAGCGTTGTCTACCATAGCAACACCGATTTCATCAACTACCTTTTGAGCAACCGACCGGAGCGACGCCTAGTTCTCCATTTGATTCGAACTTCTTCGACATATTCCACACAGCAGGTGAAGATTAAAAGACCCCTCCGTAATTGTTTCAGACGGCGATATTCTCGAAGTGCAGCTGCAGCATTACTGTTGTCTTGATAATAGAGATTCCCCAATAACGCCTTGCTCCTTTCTTCGAAGGTCATGCTGACGTGTCAACAAGTGCACTGCTACTAGTCAGGTGTGTGAGACTATGGTTTACGATGACTGATCATGGCACCTGGTGGCCATAGTCGGAACTTGACCATGGCACTTTGACTCATGGAAATCATGCACCCCATACTCCGGACATTATTGCTACCACGTTTGGTACTCGTGCAGTCATTAGTTTCCGTGTTATAACGTGTTAAATAGGGAAAGTGTAATTACTACCACCAGGCATTATCTCTAACGATCACGTATAAAAGTCTGCTACGCCCCTTTCTGACAGTGTTCATGTCGCTCTACGACGACCTGCCCGTCACACGGCAATGGCAATAGTCAGCCAAACCAGGAGGACCTCTCAGGTCGGTCAACGCAGCTCTATACGAAACTTTAGCTTAATGCACCGAGACCATACAATGTTTAAGATTCGCCAGTAGCTGAGAAGGCGTGATAACCTTCTCTGTGTGGTCGGTCCATTAAAATGTCGGTGACTGTTGACGATGGGTGATATGAAAGCTGATGTCGCGTGTTCAGTTGTGAATAAATCAATTAGCAGGTTTCATCACATTTATATGATACTGACGTACCGCAGTATGTGTGCGGAAGGAATTGCCTACAGAATGTCTTTACACGTAAGAGTTCTCAGGTCGCTGTCTAATAATCGGCGCCTCTACCTTTAGATCGTCGGGTCTCGGGTTCGGTTCCCGGGTGAGTCGGTGGCTCTCCGCTCGGAAACTGGGTCCTTGAGTTGTCCACCTGAGTCATCCAGACGCAAGTCTCCAAAGGGCGTCAAAGAGAAAGACTTGCACCAGGCCACCGAACAACCCAAATAACGATCATTCATCTCACATCTGCAAGTTTATGGGATCCATTTCTGATTTGATCTCCCAGGTACTTTTGGTGTGCTTGATTGGTTATTAGTGTTCTTCTGGATGTTCATCCGAGTTGTTGATTCCATTTTGTGCGAAATGAAAGTAAAAACCCAGTTGACTATACAGAAGCAAAGTATAGAAATATATTTTGTTTGAAAACAAGAGAAATCATACGCATATATGGCAAACAGAAATGGAAGCTATGAGCTAAGAGGATTACGTTGCAGCATAATAAGTTCGTTAGAAAATCCTCTCAATGAGCGCCATCTAATTAGTACATAATAGTCAAGCAGAAGAGCTAAGAGGATTCGATCTGATAAAATAATTCTATTATGTTAAGCCTTACACCGGGTTCTGTAACTAATACCCACAATGCTGTAAATTAAATGTGATTTATTAATTTCTCTTGTCTTAATGAAAGGGTTTCATCTGACAGGAAGAAAGTCGTTAAATAAAATTGGATTCTGTCTCCAAGAAGTGAAAACCTTAGTCCCGGACAAAAAAACGCTTGAGACATTCTCGTCGACACTGCAGTGGGTCCTAGCAGTCGTAGATCTACTTCCTGACGCCGTAGAGCAGATATTACAACGCATGTATATTACATCACTTTACTGAACTTTCATCAATATAAAATACTTACTTTGGAAATACTTCATGTCCACTGGAATGTCTGTGTGATTATTACTGTCACTGTGTCCGCCCCTGGTAGCTGAGTGGTCAGCGCGACGAAATGTCATAACTAACGGCCCGGGTTCGAATCCCGGCTGGGTCGGAGATATTCTCCGCTCAGGGACTGGGTGTTGTGTTGTCCTTATCATCATCATTTCATCCCCATCGACACGCAGGTCACCGAAGTGGCGTCAACTCGAAAGACTTGCACCAGGCGAACGGTCGACCCGACGGGAGGCTCTAGCCACAAGGCATTTCCATTTACTGTCACTGTACGCTATTCTTTTCACATCATGCATCGTAAGCGATGATTAAGGAGTTGGCGCGAGCGGCAGCTCGCTCTGACGTAATTACTATTCCCGCAGCGGCAGCGTATGGAACCTCTTGAGACTGCATGTACGCCATCTCTCATTCGTTGCTGCCCTTATTTGTGCTTCCGTCGTGAAGTGCCAAGGTTCACATGTGAGATCATTCTTCTGACACATCACAAAAACAGCCAAAGAACGTAAAAGCGAGCAAAACAATCAAACTTTATAAATGTTACGTAATAAACTGAGAGACTAAATTCACCTTACCCGTTATCCGTGTACTCTGTGTCCGAGTACACTGAGGAATGGAATAGTAGGCAGTTGTCACTTGAAAGTGGCATATAAATTAGGAGTCTTGCATTGAGCCTCCCACTGCCAGAATTACAATGACTCGCTGACACTGAGGTACAAAGTACAATAGAGCTCCACCGCAGGGCAGGCCATACAATATCAGAGACAAAACACGACACTAATTCACGCAGGATCGTCAATGGTTAGTCGGGTAGTACAAGACAATCACCAGGTATCGACGTCTGTATGTACAGCGGTGCAGCGAAATTTTTCTGCCGTTTGATACTCGTAGAATCCACTGATAGTGGTAAAGCAAGCAACAAGAACTTAAGAGTGCTATATCCCTTTCCACCCTACACACTTTTTTTAAGAAAATGGTGAATTAATTAGAATTCTTTGATTAAATTGGCTTATTAGACCATGAAAAACTACACACATCAAAAAAAGTTTTGCATCACCCCGGTTCCCAGAACTCCTGAAGATAAACGTTGACTGTGGATATTGCATCACAGGTACAGTCCCTTTGACTGTTCAGAGATCACTGAACCCGCCCAAAGATGTAAACAACCGTGCATGAGCAGCACCTATTCGGCGGAGGGGATCCGACAGCCAATCAGTTACAGCCATTCCACCAGTAAGGAGGTACACGACTCGTGTTGGCTGTAGTCCAACCGTGCCTAGAGGGTCAATACTGTGGTTCGATCGCGTCCGCATTGTTACTTTGTGCCAGGAAGGGCTCTCAATAAGGGAAGTGCCCAGGCGTCTCGGAGTGAACCAAGGCGATGTTGTTCGGACGTAGAACAGATACAGATAGACAGGAACTGTATATGACATGTCTCGCTCAGGTCGCCCAAGGGCTACTACTGCAGCGAATGACCGCTATCTGTGGATTATGGCTTGGACAAACACTGACAGCAAGACCACCATGTTGAATAATGTTTTTCGTGAAGCCACAGGACGTCGTGTTACGACCCAAACTGTGTGCAATAGCTGCATGATGTGAAACTGCACTACTGACGTCCATGGCGAGGTCCATCTTTGCAACCACGACACCATGCAGCGCTGTACAGATGGGCCCAACAACATGCCGAATCGACCGCTCAGGATTGGCATCACGTTCTCTTCACCGGTGAGTGTCACATATGCCTTCAACCAGACAATAGTCGAAGAGGCGTTTCGAGGGAACCCGGTCAGGCTGAACGCCTTAGGCACACTGTCCAGCGAGTGCAGCAAGGTGGAGGTTCCCTGATGTTTTGGGGTGGCATTATGTGGGGCCGATGTACGCCGCTGATGGCCATGGAAGGCGCCGTAACGGCTGTGCGATACGTGAATGCCATCCTCCGACCGATAGTGCAACCATATCGGCAGCATATTGGCGAGGCATTCGTCTTCGTGGACGACAATTCGCGCCCCGATCGTGCACATCTTGTGAATGACTTCCTTCAGGATAACGACATCGCTCGATTTGGCCAGCATGTTCTCCAGACATGAACCCTATCGAACTTGCCTGGGGTAGATTGAAGAGGGCTGTTTATGGACGACGTGACCCACCAACCTCTCTGAGGGATCTACGCCAAATAGCCGTTGAGAAGTGCGACATTGTCGACCAACAGTGCCTTGATAAACTTGTGGATAGTGTGCCACGAAGAATTCAGGCATCCATCAATGCAAGAGGACTTGCTCCTGGTATTACAGGTACCGGTGTGTACAGCAGTCTGGTCCACCACCTCTGAAGTTCTCGCTGTATGGTGGTACAGCATGCAATGTGTGGTTTTCGTGAGCAATGAAAAGGGCGAAAATGATGTTTATGTTGATCTCTATTCCAATATTCTCTACGGGTTCCGGAACTCTCGGTATGGAGGTGATGCTAAACTTTTTTTGATATGTGTATCAAAAATTATTCTTTCACTAAAAATGCAATGGGAAGAGGGCTAACGCTACGTTGGGATCTGACTTTGTTTCAGCTTGATTGTCCTCTGACTGTCTGCCACATCCACCATATCATAAAGAGCAATGAAACAGTTTCCGTCCAAAGACCGTACCGATCAGAATCAATATGCTAATCAGGCAAATTCGCCTTCAGCATTGAAGCAACCTTCGACCCTTCAGGGCCTTTTTCAAGGGACCAAAGACGTCTTAATCACATGAGGAGAGATGAGGACTATAGGGCGGGTTCTCCAGAGTCTCCCACTTGAGGTGGCGGAACTTTTGCGTTACGACATTTGCGATGTAGGGACATGCGTCATCGTGAAGCAGTTGCACAGGGATGTTTTTGGACAGGCATCCTGACCCACAAGTACTCTTCGTTATTTGATGGATATTTGTCCTTCAGCGACCACACGCACGTTGGAAACGCACGAATGCCACTCTAATCCCTTGCCTTCATGTCGATGCTCACACACACAGATTAGAGTCGGGATTCGATGCTTATATTATAGTGGAAGTGGAAGATTATGGAATGTAAACCTTCCCTACCGGATTTACACTATCACTAAAATCATCAGTGAGAGCTTACCATAAATTGAAAAAATCACATCCACTAGTGAAGGTGAACCATCACTGTACTCGGCTAGGGAAAGTTACAGTAGCATATTGTCCACTAGTGTAGGTGTACCATCGCTGCCCCCGGGTTATTAACGGTGCGCCCAACAATGCTACCACGTATCAGCATGAATGTAGTTGTTTCCAGCTCGTTACTGTTATGTTATACAGCGGTGAAGTTATGGTTCACAGTAGTACAGTTACGGTTTACATCAGTACAGCTATGGTTGAATCAGTGAAGTTCTACGAACATCTTAGAGTGGAACCGGGAAATCTCAGTTACAATTCTGTCCTCATGGACAGAGAAGTACGATTCACTTATCAGTAAGGCTAAATCACTAAAATCTGGACTAAAAAGGGACGGCAACGACTCCAAGTTTATGAAGAGATATGAAGTGCTGGAAGTGACTGGGGTAACCAAATTAATACAAGCTGTAACTCAAGAAGGTAAGATTAAATACTATGTTTATGACTAGGAATTGTATGACATTCTGTATGATGCACATGTAATAACTGGCCACGGTGGACGCGACCGAATGATGAAATGCTTGAGGTCAAAGATCTGTAATATAACATACAGGGATGTCCAAATTTATCTTAGTTTGTGTGAGCCTTGTTTACAAAAGTAAAAAGGTCAGAAAAATGAATAGTAGTGAAGCCAATGCTGTTCAACGAGCTAAATTCCAGATGACAAGTTGATCTCATCGACTTCCAATCGCAACCACATGGAGATCACAAGTTCGTAATGGTTTATCAGGAGCACCTCACTAAATTCGTTATTAGGCCACTGAAGTCCAAAAGAGCTGAAGAGGTATGCGATAACATTATTGACATTTTTAAATTGTTAGACGCTCCCTCAGTATTGTAGTCTGACAATGGTAGAGAGTTCATTAGCAAAATAATGAGCCGCTTAACTGAACTATGGCTCGAATGTAAGATTTTCGACGGTTAATATAAACACAGTCAGAGCCAAGGCAGCATAAAGCGAGCAAATCAAGACATAAAAAATAGGTTAACTACATGGATGCAGGAGCAAAACACCGCGGACTGGAGGCGTCCATTAAAATTTGTGCGGCTATTGAATTTTGGAATTAAAAGATTTCCGTTTGAAGCAATGTTTGGCTGCCCTCCTAAACACGGTTTGTCTTCAACAAGTTTACCTGCTGAAGCATTGATGAACTTCCACTCTGAGGATGACCTTGAAAATATAATTAATGAAGTGAGTGTTTGCAGTGAGACAGAGATTGAAACGTTGCACGATAATAGCCACAGTGAATCTCCTTTCCAAGGGGATAACTACCCAAAGGAACAGTCGTTGAGAACAGAGAGAAAGAAAGTATTCCTGACAATAATGACTACTGCCTGACTGATTTAGACGAGTCAGCTCATGCTATTAAAAAAAAATATAGAACTGAAGCGTACAAGTGCTTAGAAGAACAAGCGCAAAGAATACGGCATGCGTTGTGGCCGAGCGGTTCTAGGCGCTTCAGTCTGGAACCGCGCGACCGCTACGGTAGCAGGTTCGAATCCTGCTTGGGCATGGATGTATGTGATGTCCTTAGGTTAGTTAGGTTTAAGCAGTTCTAAGTTTTAAGAGACTGATGACCTCAGATTTTAAGTACCATTGTGCTCAGAGCCATTTGAACCATTTTTTGAATACGACGTGTTCTCAGAGGAGAAAGTTTCAGCAGAGGAAACTGTTGCCCTGAGGATAGTTGCGACGTCTCAGTCGATGGGAAGCGGCCATAGTTCTCCAGATGCAACTGCCAATAAAAATGTCAAACTCTGAGATGCTTTTATGAAAACAAAAATGTGTTGTGAAATTCAAAGAGCCATGGTGCATGTCCTTGCTGCAGTAGATGAATTTTACATAAAGTGACTATGTTTTCAAAATACAAGTGACAAATGCAACTTTCTAAGTACGACTGTTTTGTTATTACAGCCATCGTTCACATCCCTTACCTCTCAGCAGTGAGGATATACATTCACTAGTGATAGAGCATTACCCCTAGTCAACGTGTATTGTTTGACAGAATTGGAATCAGTAATCCACTTCCCTAAATGGGTCAGTGAGGGTGCACTATCGCCAGTGATGTTATACTTGGCCTCAAACTTCCACTTCCACTATAACACATATACGCTACAGCAACGCCTTCAAACATAAACATTTTGATCAGTCCTTATATGATCGTTGTGACCTGCACCACAACCGCTGCCGTCTTGTCCGACCCTCAACCACCAGTGGTGGACAGACGGCCAGAATGTCAAGGCGAAGCCTGCATATATTTCACATATATTTGACGTATTTCACACATAACTGTACACATATTTTATCGGTATTTTCAGCAAATTTCACCCTGTGGTTTGATTTTCAAGCAGCTTAATGTTTATCTCCTGAACTACGACGTAGGACTGACGGAGTACATCGAAAAAGTTCAAAGAAAGGCAGCACGTTTTGTATTATTGCGAAGTATGGGAGAGAGTGTCACCGAAATTATACAGGATTTGGGCTGGAAATCATTAAAAGAAAGGCGTTTTTCGTTGCGACGGAATCTTCTCACGAAATTCCTTTCACCAACTTTCTCCTCCGAATGCAAAAATATTTTGTTGGCACCGACCTACATAGGGCGGAACTATCACCGCAATAAAATAAGGGAAATCAGAGTTCGTACGGAAAAATAAAGGTATTCTTTCCTCGCGAGAATGAAATAATAGAGAATTGTGAAGGTGGTTCGATGATCTCTCTGCCAGGCACTTAAATGTGATTTGCAGAGTACCCATGTAGATGTAGATGTAGATGAACTATGTGTCATGACATGCCATATTTCTGTAGGCACATTCAACGGCGTATATGGATACTGCCTGTGAGAAATTTTGCGAATAAAGTAAGTAATAAATTTAAACGCCTTGCGTGATACAGAAGTTTTTCAAGAATCTGTGTTCATAATGTCATATCATCTGAACTATGTGTCGTACAGTGCTATAATTTTGCTGTTGATTCAGTGGTAGATGTGAATACTGTCAGAAAAATATGTTCCGAATGCAGTTAGAAGTATAGAAATACTAAATTAGAACATCATGCTTCATGCGGCAGTTTTACAGCACGAACAATGAGAATGTTGTAAGCAAAATCTTTTTTTCCTTTCATCATTTTGTGAGTGATGTCAGTGATAAAAAGTTTCGTAAAGGTTTGAAATTATATGTAAAATTTGTTGTAAGTCACCAGGTGCTCTCATTTTCAAATACTGGGTGACTAAACTATGGTTATCCGCACGACGTGGGCTACACTGCATTTTCACTATCATCCCTTTGATAGTCGGTGGTTCTAACACTCACACTGAAGATTTCCTGACAGTAAGTAGTAAGTGTACCGAAATTGGTTGAAACTTGTCCATTTATTTAGGAGGAGATGTGGAACATACGTACAGGCATACATTTTTATAGCTTGCATGGATTTGAGTGGTCAGACAAAGAGCCTGAAGTCTTCCACTTTCTGCCAATTCAGAAGTAAGATCAGCAATCAAATGATTTAGAGACAGTAAGGAGAACTATAGAGAGCTGTGCAGGGATAGCATATTTTGTAACAAGTTAGATGTTGAGTCCCAGCTCTCGATCAGAGTCCTGGAGCGTAAGTGCAATCCTTGTTGTGAAACAAATCTTTGATCATACGAGATGAGCCAGTGCGATGCTCGTTGTATTCTCTGAATTATGAATACTACTGGTCGTTGAGCTTCACCACTGCGCACAGTGATAAGGCCGACTAAGTGAGAACAACAATCTTAGATGTGAACCGCGCCATTTCTATAATTAACGATAGCACACATGAGAGACGGATCACAGCGATCCGCCGCAAAGGATATCGGTGCAAATCATCGCTCGCCTCGTCCCATTAACACATGCGCTGTTTGCCATCAGTTTCGTCCATTATTACGAGCACTGGGGTGTGGTGGATTCTACAGTGGAAACTTAAATACTGTTCTTGAATTCTGCCTCTACAACGCTATCTTCAAAATGCTAATCACTGCAAAATCGGAAAGCGTACCTATCAATATGCATGCGAAAGCATATGTAGCTAGTATGTTCCAAAACTCCGTGCATAAAAACAGGATTTTCCAATTCTCATAGCAAAGGCTCTATTGGTGACAAAAAATTACGATTAAGTGTTTTTATAGCCCTTTTGTGTACCCAACAGAAGAACCGCTCTAATGTCACCATGCTACAGCACAGGGCCAAATACGAATATCAAACACTCCCTGCTGCTTCGACAAATGGAGCAAATCGGTTTGTTCTTTTCGAATTTGATGTGGCGTACAAAGAGCTTCATGGGACTTATAGAGGCACCATTAGTTCATGGACGATTCCTCGGAAAACACCAAAAAAGGGCATTTTTCCTATATTTTCGCAGTCACCAGCCTACCAAAAACCCAGCCCAGGATTCCAAGACGGCTATGCAGAGAAAATGGCTGAAATTTTTAAGATATATTCCTAATATTCCTATCTCTAAAGAGCTTGAAAAATTTCTTCATCTTTTTATCCGTTTCCGAGATATAAAGGTTCAAAGTTATCCTTCTTGTACACGTAACATCCGGTGTGAGATGGAAAATTGGTTTTGCGTTATTTCCGCGTCGCATAACTAACCAATCTAAATTTTACTGGCCAACACATTTTTTTCATATCAGTAACAAGCACTGCTGCAACTGGGAAAGGAAGGGAACCAGCGGAAAAATGCTTCTAATTCGAAAATATTCCTGTTTATTTAAAAGACTCTGACTGAAAAGTGAGATACTAGTTGCTTCATTTCACCTTCCTCAGTACCTTTCATATTCTCCCAAAAGTTTTATGCTGAAAGAGAAGAAGATAATGGCAAAGAGGTGGAAAAGCAACACATAATGTAAGATCTTAGATAGTCGTTGTATTACAGAAAGAACAAAGGAGACGATGGCAAGTGAGAGAAAGAGAGGCAGTGGCTCTGAGCACTATGGGACTTAACTTCTGAGGTCATCGGTCCCCTAGAACTTAGAACTACTTAAACCTAACTAAGGACATCACACACATCCATGCACGAGGGAGGATTCGAACCTGCGACCGTAGCGGTCCCGCGGTTCCGGACTGTAGCGCCTAGAACCGCTCGGCCACTCCGGCCGGCCAGAGAGGCTGTGGATCATAGTTGACAGTGACAGAACAGTGTCACGAAAAGAATGGAGTAGATAGTGCCAGGGGGTAGGAAGAAAGCGAAAGTGAAAGTGAGTGAGAGCCAGTGATAATGAGAGGCAGAGTATATGACAACGACAACGAGGAAAAGAGAGACAGTGACAGCGAGAAGAGCAGCAGTAGGAAGGAAGGAAGGAAGGAATGAGATATTAGCAGTAAGAGAGTGCAAGAGGGAGAGAGTGATTGTGAGAGGAGTCTGTAGCAGTAGGATAGAGCTAAGTGGCTGTGGCTGTGAAGGAGACAATGACAGAGGGAAACAAAAGATAATGACAATGAGATGTGCTGAATGAATGAGTGAGAAAAGGCCACTGTGAGTGGATGGGTATGAGCGATTTAAAGCGATGGCCTAGTTGGGAGTGAGTGAGCTACAGTTAGGGGAGCTTATAGGAGTTTGAGGAGAGTTGCACGTTAAAAACAACGCGAATATTTCCGCATGTCCATATCTTTGGGAAATTTTTAAAGGTGCTGAAGAGGGTAAAATGAGACAGCTGGTACTCCACTTTTCAGTCAGAGACTTTTAAATAAAAAGAAACATATTCGCATTCCTTGTGCTCCGATAGGAGCATTTTTTCGCTGGTAATGTTTTACCAGTTAATACAAATGGCAACTCCGGCCTCAAAATCACTTCTCAAAGGAGTCGTGGTTCCCGATTAACTGTAAATCTGAACGTGAACTTCTTACCTAACGTGGGCAAAGCGAAACCAAGTGAAAATACGACCACACTTGCAATGCCACGTACCGCTGCTAACGAGATAGGAAAACACAGCTTTCACGAATGGCATATGCGCTCCATCTGATTGCCTTGGATTTCCATACTATCAGTGACCAATAGCTGCGATTTGTGTACATACTATTGGTATAGGAAGCGACGGATCGCTGCAATCTGTTGCTCGTGTGTGAGGCCATATAGTGGATCGTCGAAACATGGAAAAATCGTAGGGCAATGTAAAGGATCTTGATATGGAAATTAATAAACGTTATTTGCTGTAATTTTTGACAACAATCACGATATAAATTAACAGAGAACAACATTCTCTTAAACTAAAAACAAATTACGAAATGACGCTAACACTGTGAGGTGGTACCAAAAACGCAACTAGATCTCCTCATATGGGCATCTCGTGAAATCAGAGCTAACGAAACAGCAAGATGCCACAAATCATTAGCAAATCGAGTAACAGAAGTTGCATGGCAAAGTAATGAGGCACGGAGCTGCTCAGAGTATGGATCATGCTACGGTAACTATGACAGCTACATTTTCTCAATATCGGTAAACCATGCGCCCATCAGCACCAAAAACGACCAGGAGCCGAGTGAATTTAATGGCGGACGTCGATTACAGGACCACAGCACGACGGTCTGTGTCAGAATGATCCAGAATCATTCTTCACGATCTTCATTCGCTTAGTATTCGAAAATGGTGTATGGAGGGCATGACTCTTTTTTCTTGGTCATCAGCCTTCTGACTAGTTTGATGCGGCCAACCACCAACTCCTCTTTTGTGCCAACTCCTGATCTCAGAGTAGCACTTGCAACCTACCTCCTCAGTTATTTGCTGTATGTATTCCAATATCTGCCTTCCTCCACAGTTTTTACCTTCTACAACTCCCTTTAGTGTCATGGAAGCTATTCCCTGATGTCTTAACATATGTACTAGCATTCTGTATCTTTTTCTTGTCAGTGTTTTCCATATACTCCTTTCCTTGCCAATTCTGAAGAGAACCTCCTCATTCCTTACCTTATCAGTCCACATAATTTTCAAAATTCTTCTGTAGCAATTATCGCGTGCCTCTCTTCTTTGATATTAAAGTGTTTTGATTTTAATGTAAGATGTAGTCGGGATTGTTGGGAAAAACATAAAGGATATTTAATACGCTGTTGTGTCGCATATGTTCCCCACGCTCGTAAATGTGGCTTACATATACGCCGACGATAATCAAGGTTACTAAGTAGGCACAAATGTTAATAAGGATGGGCACAGTTTTGCTTGTAATGGTTTAATTACGTTATCTAAACTCGAGGTTAGCTCAAAGATAATATGAAGTAGCAGCAATACTGTTGTTGCGAAGAGAGAAGCGTTATAACCACCTACGCAGCTCAAGGATTTGTACACACAATAAATAATGTCATTGATATAACACTGGCTTCATCTTGCGTTAAGCATTTCCTTGACATATTTATTATGTTTTTTATAATGTTAACTTACATATGTTAACTTATATATGATATTTAATATTTTAATTAAATTCCACGTAATGGCTGCCTGTGAGTCATTACGACAAAAGAAAGCGGATGGGCAGACAATCTTCTACACGACTTACTTTAAATCATTATTTTCACTTAAATGTTTTCGTGGGGAGGGAGAGGTTTTCTATAAGAACAGGTGAAATTCACTTTTTGCCATATGTTCTAACAGAAAATACGTAACATCAAATACTTAGTGCGTCAGAACACCTAAGCGACTTAATTCTTCAATAGCAGAGACCAAAGTAGTATTCCATCTTTGAACGACGTCTTTTTTAACCTTGACATAAGATGAACATGTTTACAAAGAATGGCTTTACGTTGTATAGTTACTCTTTGATATTAAGATCCATATCTTATTAACGTTTTAACACAAGAAATATCTTATTAACTAGTTGTAGGTTTTATAGTTATCTGTCGAATTAGCAATGCTTTTTATGGACAGAAACGTACTCTTTTTATCTTCCTTTGCACATCACTTTTACTCACCTTGTGTAGTTTTAGTTTAATTTCTATAGGCCTTTTCAGGAGACGTCACAACGCCCCTTTGAAAGTTTAAAGCATGCTTGTTTGTAAGACCATGCTTGAAACTTTCCACAAAAAATTGTGTTACTTAGTATTTTGCATATTTGGTAAGTTGTTATTGTAGTATTCACAGTATGGCTGAAGACGATTTAGAATTATTGAGTGAGTACTGCGTCAGCACATTTGTCGTTTAATTATTGTGACCAACACAGTTAGTCCGAATTTAAGTACGGTAACCATTTGCTAGGGATGATTAACTCACTTTCCCTTTCTACGCGGCGCAAGGGGAACCTCAGATGAAAACCTGGCCGGAAGGCTTTGAACTAGCTGTGTATGACATTCACAATATGACAGTTGGCATTCAGTCAGATAAGAAAGAAAAAAAAATACACCATCATATTAGAAGTTTACGTCAAACAAAAAATCAGGTCATTCATAATACAATAAATGTTCAAGTTATTGGGTGCCTCATGCCATCTTTCTACATGAATATGCAGATCGATGATATTATCAACACAAAAAATAAGTACTACAAGTGTGAAATATTAATAATAGCTGATCATTAGTTGATTGTTTATTAATACAATATATAGTTTGATTGTACATGGATACACATTTAATGTTCAAGTTTTCCAGTTCACGTATCACTTCGTACACAAAAATCTTCGGTGCACACCGACACAAGATATCGGTTAGTGTATCTGAAGTACTATGCAAGTTCCTAGCAATTCACTTCATTACAAGAAAAATGATCAGTACTCACGGGCCCTGTCATTCATTATTCATACTGCTAAGGTTCTGTCAATTCTTTCTTAAAACATTAATGTTTACAGATTATACATATCAGTTATTTTGTAAGTTCGTCGCATATACATTTATAAACTGACAACAACTGAAATGTCGACGTCGTTGTGTCGATAGCAGGCGGCATGAATACTCAGAATGCTGCCATTGCTGAGTGGCCTTAATGACTGGAATGCCTCATCGGTGTTTAAGGTGTCGATGACCGGTATGTGGTAGACGGCGGGAGGCATCGATGACCTGGTTGCGGTCAGCGCCCCCCGGTTGTCAAGCCGCCGTCAGTTGGACAGCAAACTCACCGTAAACAGCCGATGACGATGGCTGCGCAGCATCAGAAACGTAGCCCCCAGATTAGTTGCAGGAACTCGCCACTGCTTCCTGGAGACTTTGGCAACAACTCGACCGCGACTGCGAACATGAAAATTTTCCAAAGCGGCATCGATATGTACACTGTGTTTTTTGTCGCTCCGTCCAAACCTTGGGCAGAACGTATGTAAAACTTGTAATGAAAATGACCGGAAGTAAGGTCTTTTCTCTGCAGAAACTGTTTGAAAGAGTCTGTATTTTACGAGGCTTTCTTGCAGTTTAATCTCATCGTAGCTCTGCTTTTGTTCGTCAGCTACTGCTGCTATCCTCTCTGGAGCAAGTTTGTAAACATTTCGCTCAGTGAAAGTTGTTGACTGACAACAACTTTCGTTTCCATAACACTTACGATCTTCAATCATATTTCGCTCGTTATCTTGCAGTGTAATTCTACCATGTATTTCTCTTTGCCCCTGCGGAAGTTCCTCTCTGCCAAGATGTATTGAATTTGTCTTACTTCGTTTCGCATTTCATTCGGGGGCTCGCCACTATCGAAAGCAGCTTCGTTTGTGACTTTTTGTACCACATTTTGTAGCTCAGTGGTAACATGTTCCTTAATCTCTACTTCCTTTTGATCCAACCATTGAGTTATTTCGATTTCAATCTTTTCCGATGGAAATTTAAAGCGCTCTTCATCTGCTCAATGAATTCTAAAGAAAGCCGCTCTAATTTGTTTGTCTTTTCTCCAGGACGTTTTGAGAATCCTGACGCTTCTTTACATCGTTAATAACCTTAGATAGTATTTCAGGTAAGCTACCATATAATTTCTTCGCAGCAGTGATTTCAGTTTCAAGAGTTTCTAGCTGCAAGTCTAGGTTTGTTAACAGAGCTTCGTCACCCTTTGTTAGAATTTCATTTCATTGACGTCTGATCCCGTGCTTTCTCTCTGGTCTCTTGTCTCTATTCACGGTCTTTCCCTTTGAGAGCTACCTGTTCTTCGCGTTCTCTTTCTTTGAGAGCTAACATTCTTTGCGTTCTTTTTCTTTCCGAACTAACCTTCTTTGCGTTCTCTTTCTTTGGTCGAAACTATCTCATTAAACTGTTGGCACACAGATTTATCTCGTTCTTTCTCCTTGCGATCTAACTGTTCTTCGCATTCTCTTTATTTGCGAGCTAACTGTACTTCGCGTTCTCTTTCTTCGGTCTCAAATTGTTCATTAAACTGTTCGAGCATAGCTTTCTCTCTTTCTTTCTCTTTTTCTTGTAACATTTTAAAGAAATCATCTTTGGGTGTTCCTGTTGGTGACGATTTCATTACTGCAGTTTGACCTTGCCTCTGTAGAGGTTGATGCTGCCAATTTATTATCGTCAGCCAAGATATTCATGTCGGACTCACTGGGTATCAGTTGCTCCGATTCTGATCCAATCATATTTTCTTGTGACAGGGGCTCACTTAATTCATTAATTTCGCCTGGTAGTTCTAGTTTATTATCAAAAGACTCGGACTCGGGGTATGATTCCTTTCTCGATTGCTGTCTAGTTCTGGCACGATGCATAGCGTAATTAAATACAGTCTTTTCAGTGCTAGTTGTGGCAATTCTTGCGCCAATTGTATTTGGGCTGCGTGTGTTACTCGCTACAAAATGCTGTAAAATCTTAACTAAAACCCAACACGAATACAGCCTCTTGCTGTTATGTACATAACACATGCACAAAACCATACCTAACTCACAATAATAAAATGTACCATGGGCTATCAAATTGCTTTCCTGACCTATCAGCACTGAAAACCGAGGGAAACAGACAATAGTGCCCTTACCTTAATTAGGTTCAACGATAGGTCCAGGTTGTATGTTATGCATCCTTGATCAGATATACAATTTCTTGTCGTTATAATTTCATTGCAAGCATGGTTTTGGGATTTTAAGTGCCCAGTCAAGCACGAATGATGAACATGTGGAACATGTGGGACATTCATCAGTTAATGACAAATTCAAGAAAAATACAATACAATAAAACAATGGTTTCTTTAAACTTTGTATTTTGCTTTGATTCGAGTCGCGCGTTAGGGTGCCACTTATATCGTCCCTCCCTCCTCTTTGATATTAAAGTCCGTTGATTTTAATATAAGATGTGGTCGGGGTTGTTGGGAAAAAGGTAAGGGATATTTAATACACTGTTGGCGTCGCGTATATTCTGCACGCCCGTAAATGCAGCTTAGATGTACGCCGACGAAGGCACAAATATTAATAAAAATGACCACAGTTTGCTTACAATGGTTTAATTACTCGCCGCTAGCTCAAAGATAATCTAATGTAACATGAAACTATTACTATTATTGCCCGTTAAATTAATTGCTGCGAAGAGGCAGAGGATATAACAACCCACGTCGCGTAAGGATTTGTACTCATGATAAATAATTTCACTAATATAACACTGGCGTCATATTAGCTTAAGCATTTCTTTGACGTAAGTAAATTTAACTGCAAACTCAAAGATGTGAAGCAAACCTAAGCTTTGCTGCCTACTACAGTTAAATCTATCCATGTAGATCGTAAAAATTGTGATAAAATGAACTTTGTTAACGTTAATGCTTGAAAACTGTTATCAATATTCAACTAATTTATTATGTTAACTTGAGGGTGAAGGCCAATATTTAATTCCACGTAATAGCCGCCTGTGCGCCATTACGACAAAAGAAAGCCAGTTGGGTAATTTTCTACGCAATTCAAAAAATGGCTCTGAGCACTATAGGACAACTTCTGAGGTCATCAGTCCCCTACAACTTAGAACAACTTAAACCTAACTAACCAAAGGACATCACCCACACCCATGTCCGAGGCAGGATTCTAACCTGCGACCGTAGCGGTCGCGCGGTTCCAGACTGTAGCGCCTAGAACCACTCGGCCATCCCGGCCGGCCAATGCAATTCAATTTAAATAATTATTTTCTCTTAAATATTTCCACAGGGAGGGAGAGGTTTTGAATAAGAACAGGTAAAATTCACTTTTTACCATATATTGTAACTGAAAATACGTACATAAAATATTTTGTGTGTCAGAACACGTAAGCGACTTGGGCTCCATTCACACGGTGGGCAACGTCACGTCAACGTCAGTGACGTCACACACCGTCAAAAATCCACTTGCATTCACACTGGACGGAAATCCAAGCGACGGCAAAACTTCGACCACGTTTTGGTGCGTTATTGGAAACTCGCAGAAGTGTTCACGAGAGAGGATGGCGGACATTATATTTAGTCTTGATGAACCTGCTACGATTGCCATTGCAATTAGATGATGAGGAAAGAGAGCAGAAATTGGCAAGGCAATCAAAACGAACGTGGGTGAAGAAAATGATTTTGAAGAGAATGTGTGAAGGCGAATATCACACATTGTATAGAGAGCTGAAGAAGAGGAGACGTCAATTTATAAATATTTACGAATGTCGAGACAGCAATTTTTTAATTTGCTGTCTTTGATAAGCAGCAGCATCAAGAAAGCAGACACAAACATTCGCCGTGAAATTTCTCCACGAGAAAAACTAATGGTTTGTTTGAGGTGGGTCTGATGCTTCAGCCTTACAAATTCCTTTGAGGGCTCCTGTTCTGTACCTTTACGTGTTTTTATAGAACAGAATATTTATTGTAATACTGCACACTATCAACAAGTTGATCTATAGGCTAAACAATCACAATTTATGGCCTCTTGTCATGTAGATCTAAATCTGCTACAGTTTGTCCTGCATAAACTTTGGCACTGCAGAGAACCAACTGCCCACTGTATATGAATGTGGAACATCGAACGTTTTACTGCAGTTGTGCTTAAATAAGCTGTATCCATACGAAATGTTGGTTGAGACTCAGTATCAGAAAGTATGTAAATAAATACTATACATAAGTAAACTACTAGCCAAAATGACTATGTAGCGTAGAATACTCATATTTGCTTCGGAATGATAAATATTTCATATAAATACGATCGAAATAAACTTTCACGACTCGCGAATAATTGTGAAATTGGAAAGAAGGAAGGCTCTAACCTCTGCTAAGCGTTTTCACCTCGAAACCGTGAATACATACATACATAAATAGATGCAGGTGCGATGTTATACATCTAAATACATTACATACAAAATAAATATAATCTGCAGTAGGCCAACAATATTCATACAGTTATTTACCTGGGCGACCGATAACCAACCCAGTTTTCTTCCATATTTCTTCTTTAAACAAAGTGTCCTGTATTTTTTGCAGCTCATGTCATACAACACCACATTTTGGCGAACAAGTTCGATTAACTTCTCGTCGTTCATGTTTATATAAAATCATTTTATAGTTAGATATTTTCGATGTGGAGAACACTACTAGCAGGATCAAACTCGTGCCATGCGAGCAGCCGCAGAACAGACAGAAAAGTAACAGCCAATCGAAAGCAGTTCGCCAACCACGTGACCCCCACCGTCAACCTCAAGCTATTCTTTCGAAGTATACCGGCCGGCAGGCAAACTGACGTTGACGTGACGTTGCCCACCGTGTGAATCGAGCCTTAATTCTTCAATAGCAGAGACAAAAGTAGTATTCCATCTTTGAACAAAGTACTTTTTTAACCTTAATGAGATAAGATGTTCATGTTTACAAAGAATGTCTTACGTTGTATAGTTACTCTTTGCTACTAAAACACATATTTTATTAACATTTGTAACACAAAAAAATCAAATTAATAAGTTGTAGCTTTTATAGTTATCTGTAGTATTAGCTACGGTTTTTATCGAGAGAAATATATTCATTTTTGTACTTTTTTACACTTCACATTTACACGTCTGGCATAGATTTTGTTTAGTTTTTAATTAGCTGTCCAGGAGACGCCACAAGCACCACACCTGAAATGCTTCGATTCGCTTCTGTTCCAATTTTCTCACAGTCCGTGTTTCTCTACCGTAGAATGGTGAGCTTCTAACGTACATTTTCAGATATTTCTTCTTAAAAAGGCCTATGTTTAATACTAGTAGATTCCTCTTGGTCAGTAATTCCTTTTTTTCCAGTGCTAGTCTGCTTTTCATGTCTTCCTTCCTCTGTCCGTCTTGGGTTGTTTTGTTACCTACGTGGCACAAATCCTTAGCATCGTCTATACCGTGATCCCCAAATCTAATGTTAACTTTCTCGGTGTTCTCCTCAATTCATTCTGAATCCATATTCTGTACTCATGAGAATATCCATTTCGTTCAATATGTCTTGTAATTCTAAGTCACTTTCTCCGAGGATAGCAATGTCACTAGCGAATCTAATCATTGATATCCTTTCACCCTGAATTTTAATTCCACTGTTAAACCTTTCCTTTATTTTCGTCATTGCTTCTTTGATTTATAGACTGAACAGTTGGGGCGAAATATTACATCCCTGCCTTACACCTTTTTAAAACCGAGCATTTCGTTCTTTGTTTTCCACTCTTATAGTTCCCTCCTGGTTCTTGTACATATTGCATACAGAGTGTTCGGAAATTCTCGTTACAAACTTCTTGCGCTTTTAGTGGAGAGTGAGTAGATAATATACCTGCTTCACTTAGAATTTCGGACACTTGCACCATTTTACATTGTCGAACGCTTTTTCCAGGTCAATAAATCATATGATTGTGTCTTGATTTTCTTTATTTTTGTTTCCAGTATCAACCGCAACGTCAGTATCTCCTCTCTGACACCTTTACGTCACCTAAAGCCAAATTGATTGTCATCTAACAGAACCTCAAATTCCTTTTCCATTTTTGTGTATATCATTCGTGTCAGCAACGTGGAATCATGAGTGCGATGATTCTCGTACTTTCTCAGCTCTTGTAATCTTGGGAATTGTGTAGATGACGTTTTTCTGAAAATCTGATGTATCACCAGTCCCATAATGGATAGTCATTTAGTTGATCCTTCCCTTAATGAATTTAGGTGTTACAATGGAATATTATCTATCCCTTCTGCCTTATTTGAACGTAAATCTTCCAAAGCTCTTTATTTCATGAAAAAATTGGGAAAGCTGCAAGAACTTACCACTCTTGACATACAAAATGCGCCTTAACAAATGAGAGATTGATGCCGAGATAGAGCAGTAGCCTATCGATTGGAGGGCATCTTCGCGCCAAGCGCAGTTGTGGGAGGAATAAATTCGATTTGATACATCAAAGCGAAAGCAATGGATCCTCCAATGCTGGACGTACGGGTCTCGGTGTGTCTTCCTTTGATGTCCGAACACAACAGGCAAAAATGTCGTGCTCAGTTATTCTCTGCGGATGGTACTCGCGGCAGAGCTCCTTCCCCTGGGAGAGGCGCCGGCTGTGCCGACAAAGGCATGATGTGGACCCGAGCCCAACTTCCGTAAAAACTGTCCAGCTCCCAGGGGACCTTAGCTCCTGCCAGATGAGATTCAGTGATTGCCTCCTACCGACTAACAGGACAAAGAGATCACACCTGCGGTACACCTTCCCAATAAGAAAGTGCAAAGATTTTCTTCCAGAAACTATGCCCCCTACACTCTGACTAAAATGTACCACAAATGGGTGGCAATAAAGAATCAATAATACGTATCGGTATGTGACAGTAATGTCGCAAAGTATCTAGCCTCCCTGTGGACAGTTAGATTTCTTATTTGAGAAGAAGTTGTTGGTAGTACATGCGATGCGGTGGGAATTGGTTCATCATACATTGTAAAACACACACACACACACACACACACACACACACACACACTCACAGATTCACGCACACTCACACTACCCCAACACCAACACAACGCATGGCATTCCAGTTTTATAGATGCGAAAGCGAATTTTTGATTACGATTGCCACGAAAATAAAAACAAGGACTTAAATGGATTTGAAGCGTGATTAATGATGTGTAACCGATGACGACGAAACTGTAAAAATAGTTGTTAGACATATGGCTTAACAAAATACTCACAAAAGTAAACATCGTTCATCTTTTAACATTTGAGAAATAAAAGTGTTTCGCTTCAGTTAAGTGCTAAAGTTAGTTAAAGGAGCAGGGGAGTGGACGGTTCTAGCTGAAGTCTTATTGCACTCAGAGGTAACGGTCTAAGAAAGGTTGAGAACCTCTGTTATAGACGGAGCAAACGGATAAACACGTCAGAGGCGCCATCACAAGATTTATACAGCCAGTCCGTCAAGGTAAACAACAATGATTAACGGGAAAAGAGGTCGTTCTTATTTTACTTTTATTTATTACAAATGTAGTATTTGCTACTCAAATTTTACTAGACGAAATCGTAATAATCACTACAAATTTATAATTTTCGTAATACAAAGCCACAATGACAGACAGCTTCACTTTTTGTGAAAAGCTTGAAACAGTTCTTTCTCTTTTCAGTTGTTATGTTCTTTGTTTTAGTTCGACTATTGCAGTGCTCATATTGACATAGTCGCATCAACAAAATGTTGTCCAGTGTGGGCCAGTGATCGCGTCCAGACCTGGTTTTGGGTGATGTTTGTGTACTGTTTCCTGTTTCGAGGAGCCACACTTTCTTCTGCCTTTCTCTCTCTGGACAAAAGAAAAAATCCTCTGTCAGAGACATCCTAAATGTCAGGTGACTCACAATGCTCTTTTGGGCAGTCTTGTTATCACGACAATCAGCAACTGAAAGTTGTAAGATCTGTGAAGGGCAGTAAATACTACTGAGTCGCCACTCAAATCAGGATGCTCTATCACATAAAGATACTGATCTTCTGTTAAACTTCCACATAACCAAGATAATGTGCATTGAAACTTTCCGATAAGAAATGTAGCAAATGCGATGATAGAGCGAGCACACAAACTTGTCCACTAAAGTGTCCACTAACGAGCGTAAGCGTGGTATGGGGTATCTCAAACCTTTTGGGTCAAATTGGAACAGGTGATATTGGATGCACAATGGATTATATTGAGACAGGGAACCAATGGTCGAAAATTCATATTTGTTGTGTTATGGACATACACAGCGCACACTTCATAAGAACAACCTTGGTCACAGTAATTGTTCAAAAAGTGACGACCGCCAGTCACAGTGCATGTATGGCAACGGAGCATGAATTTATGCCAAACTCTCGCAAAGAGCCCTGGCGTCTCTTATACCATGGGACAGGCAGCCTGGACCGTAGTACGTAGGTGTTCATCCGTTTCTGAGCGGGTTTCAAACACTAAAAACTGCAGAGGAAAAAGTAGAAGTGTGAGATACGGCGATCGCACTGGTCGTGGGGCGGGATCGACTCCCCCCCCTCCCTCCCCCCTCCCCGCCCTATACAATTCAACGATGCGGGTACCTGTTGTTCAGGTGTTTGCGGACATTAACGTCAAAGTGGTCTGGTGCATTATCGTGTTGAATGGACAACTGCCACCCAAGATATTTGTGTGCGTGCGGCACAGGTTGATGGCGTCTTTGGGGTGCATGCGCTCGTTACACGATGTGCCCATGTTATGAGCTGCGCATAGTGTATCTACTTGGTCGTCAGGTATGTACGCTTTTTATCAGCCGCTGCCTGTTCCAGTGTACAACTGACAACTGGGATCTTTGCGAGAGTGCGGCTGAATTGCATTCGCCATTACTATACGTGCATTAAGACCTGTGGTCGTCGCTTTGAACAATTACCATGAGCTACTTTGTTGTTAAATGGTGTATGCTGTGTATATCCTAACACAATAAATATGCATTTTAGACTATTGGCTCCCTATCTCAATGTAATCAGTTGTGGAACCACTATTACCTGTTTCAGTTGTACCCAAAAGGTTATGAACACCCCGTATTTATTGTAATATTACTATGCATAGATATGATAAGAGAGATTCGTGATGCATGGGTCGGCTTAACTTTTTTGAGATTATTATATATTCACGGCAGTTACCTCAAGACATACTGTATTCTGTGAACAGCATAGTACAATAATTTTAATTTTTATTTATAGTACTTCGTTACATTGGAAGTAAAAGACCTACAATTATAGGGCTCGTAGAAAGTGGCTTAGAGTATCGGCCGTCTTTTCTGTGATAATACTGGTTTTTAATGATACATTGCACTGATATTGATTGAATAATAATAGAACAATTAAGCCTTGGAATGTACTGTTACTACTGCAGCACACTTCACCATTATTTAGCTCATTTTTTTACATGTATCGCAAAAGAAGTACAAAATATTCCCCTGATCCACAAATCCAACATGTGTCCAGCCTCTACACATGCTACACAGAACCCTGTCGTCTTCAAATAACATAATGCACTGTTGACCCATTATTTCCAGTCAATGCCAGTTTTCTTCGCCGCTTGTAATTGGTATTCCATGGCTACCTTTTTGTTCTTATTTTATTACGGAACACTTAAGATAAGCTTTCTTCAACTCTCAGACTTTATTTTTTCTGCTTTTAATCTCTTCTCTTTGGTTGCGATCTCTTTCTTTTCTTATTGTTGAAAATGCTTCTGCCACCTCCCTCATGACCAATTTGTTACACATAACCCTGGTCACGGCGGTTTTCATGCACTGTTCATTCCATTATACTATCGTGCAAATTTCAGGTCTAACTCACTTATTATAATTAAAAAACGTACGTTTTACTATAAAATAAATAGAAAATTTGGAGGAACGAATATTTTTTCCTATTATATTCGCTTATTGTAAAAAATATCTTTTCTGTAAAAAAGGAGAATGAAAGAAAATATATTAAAAGAGATTTTATGTGGTCTATTCCTTACCCAAATTTTTCCTGATTCTTTTTTCTTTAGCAAATATAAAATACTTAAAAACAGCAAAAGATGTCCTTTCGAAACACCTTCGTCTCGTTTCCAATTTTCAGGCCTCTGATCCTGTGTACACGACACTTCAGGAAGAGTTAAGTTCAGAATTAGCTGAACTGCTTCTTTTTTTGGGTCGTTATTAAGTACACATTTGACGATAGAAAATATTAATGTCAAATGACAAGCTCTCCACATGTTTGGCATAAGTAAGACTTCATCAGATCTATGGCCACTGTCCTTCAGCCGACATACTCATGCTGAGTTTGACAGAAAGTAAAGGCCAACAATTCCAATACATAGTTGGTATCTGAGAAACAAATTTGATGCTAATTTACTCATTTTCATTTTTTTTCACATGTAAAACCAATGATTTTTTCACAATATTAGATTTATTTGAAGAGACGAATTGTAAACAACATTTAAATGCCAGTGACAACACAGAAGTTATTATTAAAAAAGAAAGATTTACGTTTGAAATGAAGTATGTTCCCATATTAAAGTCAATAGAATTTACATCAGAGCCATCTGTTATACCAGTAAATAAATTACACTTGAGTGAGAGTTGCATTTGTGTTCGTGTGAGTAAACAGGAAGCTGTGGTTTGACAACAAGCAGTCTGCTCCAGCCACAAACGCTGAGTTTAATGTCAGTCAGCCATCCACGAGATTTCGTACACACAGGAGTTACACAACAGCTCTCACCAGAAGGCAGTTCAGATATCGATTTTTGTTTACTTTTCAACCGATTTTAAAAATTGAAAATGCTATCATAATCTATTAAAAATTCTCAGTTAAAATTGTATGCTGCGCGTTATAAGATTCTTTTACCATACATAACGACATATGGAAGTGTGTCATTTGGAATTTTATCATTAAGTGTTTCTGGTGCTTGTCTTCTGACTTGAAACAACACTTTCCTATAGGTCATGTTAATCATGTACATAGGATGGTTCATTATGAAACTCTATGGAGTTATGTCAGTGTCTGCTTTGAGAAGAGTGACTCATTTTAAATCGAGAAATGCATTGTAAGCCTCCAGAAAATTATTTGGAGAATTAATATTCCAAATGTCGTCTGGGAAAATTTCGTTTCTTCTATATTTCAGGTATATGTTCTGTAAATTAATCTGCTCGAATAATGAAGAGTCAAGTAACTAATTATTTTTACGATTTGCATGAAATGTAACAAATATGAAGTATAATATTATCAGATTCTGTAAAGTTATAGAAATCTGTCATATCTAACTCAAAAGTCGTCTGGCCACTTAATCCTCCAACTTCTGTACTTCGAATTTCATAAAAAGATATTGTAATTTTCAGATTATTCAGAAGATTTTCTGGTTGATCAAGTTCATAATTCCATTTATATTTAACAATTGGTACACGAATTTGAACAGATTCTACGATAATTTCACTGTAGTTTGGAAGAGAGTCTTTTATTTCAACTCCAGCTTTTTTAAATTCAGAGCATTGTAAAGTAGCATCTCCATCACTTGAACTCCAATTAAAAATTGCAGGTAAATCGTCTTCCACATAATTTCCTTATAATCTTTAAAAATTCCATCAAGTATTCCAAGAAAATAAAGGTCTTCGTTTTTCTAACTCTTTATTTTTACCTTATTAAGATTATATATAGTTATCTTATTAGTAACAGACAAAGTCAAATTCTACAGAACTGATGAAGAAATAAAAGGATGTTCAATTCTAAATGAAATATAATTTCCTTTCTTTTGGTTAGAGAATCATACAGTTTTGTCATGTAATTATCGACTAATTTTTGTTATTGGATTTTCCATCATATGTTGGATAATCTGTATGACCAATTCTATTAATACATACATAATTGTGCATGGTTAGTATGAAGCCATCCATCACCAATATTTATATCAATTTCTATATCTCTGTTGGGTAAATTTAATTATTTCTACTTCTCTCATTCATAGGGAATGAGTAAAACTGATAACTCTCAGTTTTGCTCATGATTGATTAAGGAAAAAATTTACTAATGCTAAAGACATTTCTAAAACAACTGTTGCATGACCGCCATTAAATTCCATGAAATTGTCATTTTCATTGGTTATATTAATTTCTAAATATTGAGTAGGATCGAAAATTCGAATATAGAAATGATAATTTGGTTCATGAATAATTGGTCTACCAAATTCAAAATTAGGCTTGAATGGAGAAAAATATTTAGTTTCTCAGTGAAGATGGTCAGTATGTTCTACAAACATTCCATCAGCTAGATTTCAGTTTATATGAATTAATTCCAATGAAATATTTCTAGGAACATTGTTAGCAACAGTTTTTTATTAGCATCAATAATTTGATCACTAAATCCTAGCACACTCTACTTCATATCCATATATAATTTCACATCACTCTAGATAGTTGCTATTTTTAAAACTTCATCTGCTTTAAAGTGATTATTTTGGTTTTAGGTATTAATAATTTTTCTAAGTTTTTAAACTATACTGACCAACGGGAACTTCCATCATTTCTCTGTCAGACCACAGGTCAGAGACTTCTTGTGCACATAGTGCTATTTATTATTTTTTGGTGTAATATTCGAGTTAAAAAAACTGAATGAAAACCAACAAGTGCCACATTACTATAGGTACAACCAATCTTTTTCGAGAACAGATAATTCAGCACTCAGCTGAAACAGACAACACATTTGAAGTGCTGAGTGCTATTGACAAGGGATTTCAGATAGATTCCGTATTTCTGGATTTCCGGAAGGCTTTTGACACTACCACGCAAGTGGCTAGTAGTAAAATTGCGTGGTTATGGAATATCGTTTCAATTATGTGACTGGATTTGCGATTTCCTGTCAGAGATGTCACAGTTGATAATAATTGGCGGAAAGTCATTGACTAAAACAGAAGTGATTTCAGGCGTTCCCCAAGGTAGTGTTATAGGCCCTTTGCCGTTACTTATCTGTATCAACAATGTGAGCAGCCGTCTTCAGTTGTTCGCGGATAACGCTGTCGTTTATCGACTAATAAAGTCATCATAAGATCAAAACAAACTGCAAAACGATTTAGAAAAAAAATCTGAATGGTGCAAAAGGTGGCAGTTGACCCTAAATAACTAAAAGTGTGAGGTTATCCACATGAGTGCTAAAAGGAACTCGTTAAACTTCGGTACACGGTAAATCAGTCTAATCTAAAAGCCGTAAATTCAACTAAATACCTAGGTATTACAATAACGAACAACTTAAATTGGAAAGAACACATAAAAAATGTTGTGGGGAAGGCTAACCCAAGGCTGCGTTTTATTGGCAGGACACTCAGAAAATGTAACAGACCTACTAAGGAGACTGCCTACACTATGCTTGTCCGTCCTCTTTTAGAATACTGCTACGCGGTGTGGGTTCCTTACCAGGGAGGACAGACGGAGTACATCGAAAAAGTTCAAAGAAAGGCAGCACATTTTGTATTATCACAAAATGTGAGAGACAGTGTCACAGAAATGATACAGGATTTGGGCTGGAAATCATTAAAAGAAAGGCGTTTTTCGTTGCGACGGAATCTTCTCACGAAATTCCAATCACCAACTTTCTCCTCTGAATGCGTAAATATTTTGTTGACACCGACCTACATAGGGCGGAACGACCACCACGATAAAATAAGGGAAATCAGAGCTCATATGAAAAGATATAGGTGTTCATTCTTTCTGCGTGCTATACGAGATTGGAATAGTAGAGAGTTGTGAAGGTGGTTTGATGAACCCTCTGCCAAGAACTTAAATGTGATTTGCAGAGTATCCATGTAGGTGTAGATGTAGATGTATACTAACAAAATTTGATTTAGTTAAATGATACCTCATTTGAAACTAAAAGTAAGATTTCCTAAGAAAAATAAAAAAATAAACAGAAAACTTTTACCCAATTCTATTCGATGTGCAATCATAGGAACAAACGGTTGAGGAAAAAAGATGATAATGGTAGACAATTACCTTCTAACCCCAGGAGGGTAGAATTGAAATAAAATTAATCATTTTTATATTTATTCTAAAAGCTTAGATCAACTGAAATACTCAGAATTTATGAAATGCATAAAAAAAGAGAAGATAAACATAAAGAAAAAATTGTTACTCTAATATAAAGAAAAAATTGTTACTCTCATTGAAAAAACGATGAAATTATTGCATTACATCAATGTCAAAGTAAGTCAGTTGTGGTTTTTTATGACATCATTCTCGAAAATCAAGATATAATTAGGGAATACACTCCTGGAAATGGAAAAAAAGAACACATTGACACCGGTGTGTCAGACCCACCATACTTGCTCCGGACACTGCGAGAGGGATGTACAAGCAATGATCACACGCACGGCACAGCGGACACACCAGGAACCGCGGTGTTGGCCGTCGAATGGCGCTAGCTGCGCAGCATTTGTGCACCGCCGCCGTCAGTGTCAGCCAGTTTGCCGTGGCATACGGAGCTCCATCGCAGTCTTTAACACTGGTAGCATGCCGCGACAGCGTGGACGTGAACCGTATGTGCAGTTGACGGACTTTGAGCGAGGGCGTATAGTGGGCATGCGGGAGGCCGGGTGGACGTACCGCCGAATTGCTTAACACGTGCGGCGTGAGGTCTCCACAGTACATTGATGTTGTCGCCAGTGGTCGGCGGAAGGTGCACGTGCCCGTCGACCTGGGACCGGACCGCAGCGACGCACGGATGCACGCCGAGACCGTAGGATCCTACGCAGTGCCGTAGGGGACCGCACCGCCACTTCCCAGCAAATTAGGGACACTGTTGCTCCTGGGGTATCGGCGAGGACCATTCGCAACCGTCTCCATGAAGCTGGGCTACGGTCCCGCACACCGTTAGACCGTCTTCCGCTCACGCCCCAACATCGTGCAGCCCGCCTCCAGTGGTGTCGCGACAGGCGTGAATGGAGGGACGAATGGAGACGTGTCGTCTTCAGCGATGAGAGTCGCTTCTGCCTTGGTGCCAATGATGGTCGTATGCGTGATTGGCGCCGTGCAGGTGAGCGCCACAATCAGGACTGCATACGACCGAGGCACACAGTGCCAATACCTGGCATCATGGTGTGGGGAGCGATCTCCTACACTGGCCGTACACCACTGGTGATCGTCGAGTGGACACTGAATAGTGCACGGTACATCCAAACCGTCATCGAACCCATCGTTCTACCATTCCTAGACCGGCAAGGGAACTTGCTGTTCCAACAGGACAATGCACGTCCGCATGTATCCCGTGCCACCCAACGTGCTCTAGAAGGTGTAAGTCAACTACCCTGGCCAGCAAGATCTCCGAATCTGTCCCCCATTGAGCATGTTTGGGACTGGATGAAGCGTCGTCTCACGCGGTCTGCACGTCCAGCACGAACGCTGGTCCAACTGAGGCGCCAGGTGGATATGGCATGGCAAGCCGTTCCACAGGACTACATCCAGCATCTCTACGATCGTCTCCATGGGAGAATAGCAGCCTGCATTGCTGCGAAAGGTGGATATACACTGTACTAGTGCCGATATTGTGCATGCTCTGTTGCCTGTGTCTATGTGCCTGTGGTTCTGTCAGTGTGATCATGTGATGTATCTGACCCCAGGAATGTGTCAATAAAGTTTCCCCTTCCTGGGACAATGAATTCACGGTGTTCTTATTTCAATTTCCAGGAGTGTATTTTACTAGTCATAGACATAAAGTAATACATTGTTTTTATTTAGCTCAATCTTATTCAAAAATACCAAACCAATTAGTCAGAGATCATCTTAATTTATTTAATATTTTCAGGCAAGATGACGCGATTTTATATCATATCATCATCATTTTGTTTGTGGAGATTTAAAGTAGTTTGACGATTTTAAAGAAATATGTAGTAAATGCTGGAACAAACAGTGTGTATTTTTTTATATGTACAATAAGGACAACAAATGAAAACAAGTTCAGAAATAGAACGAATTTCATAAACATTGAACTAGAAGATTAAACATACCATAAATATTAAACAAGAACGTTAAACATTCCATTCAATAATTTTTTCATCTATATTGAATGTCTACAAAATATGACCTGGAGGTTGTTAAAAAGCTGGACGAAATAGGTAATTCGCGTAAATAACGGACGCTGATTTGCGAAATTTGTCGCTGAGACATCAACATGAATTCATTATAATGCTCCTCATTACTACCACAGGTCCCATGCAAGCGTAGCAGAATGTCTCTTACAGCATAATACTGCTTCCAACAGGATGCGTCTGTGGCGCGTTGTATGTTTCGTACCTCATTTGTGGAGACGATCATCACCCTAGTGTAGGTAAAATGTGATTCACCCAAAGAGCTGACATGTTTCCATCGATCGACGGTCGAATCCCGATGGTCCCTTGTCCACTGCAATCGTACTTGACAATGTCTTTTGATCAGCATGTGAACACTTAGGAGTGGTCTGCTGCGGGGCTCCATGTTCAATAATGTTCCATCAACAATGTGCTCTGAAACATTGTGCGTACACCAGCATTCGGATCTTTCGACAGAAATACTACTGATCACCATATACCCTACGTTACATAGCAGACAAGTCACTGAACCCAATGTTCTATGAAGAGTTGTGGATGTCCAACCATTTAGCACCTTATTGTAGTTTCACTGTCCTTCTACCTCTTTCTGTAGATGCTCACGATAGTAGCACTTGAATATTCGACCAGTTTCAAAGTTTTCGAGATACTCAGTCACAGGTTCTGTGTGATAATAATTTGCCCTTTGTCAAAGTCGCTTGTTCAATAGATTTCCCCATTAGCAGCCCGTATATTTGCTAGGGTGATCTCCCGTCCTTGTCTGCTTACATACTTATGTTACCGCGTCACATACGTCCAACGCCACCAGGTGCCATCCAGCGTCGCAGTGAGCAGTGGTCACAAGTTTTGGCTTATCAGTGTAGGTTACTTTCATAACATAATGGTAAGCATATTTGTTGTATATGGCAAATACATCATTTGCATAATTAATATGAATACGGAATCCATCTTTTTAATTCAACGATCTAAAATTAAAATGATCAATTATCCTTGCATACACAGCCTTTTCAATAACTTTAGCAAACACCGATGTCATAGAAACAGGTCTAAAATTGTCTACATTATCCCTTCCCCCTTTTTATAGAGTGGCTTTACCACTGAGCACTTTACTCATTCACGAAACTGACCATTTATAAAGGGAAATTTACAAATATGGCTAAATACAGTACCTTAATATTCTGCTAGGCAGTCCATCATATCCATGAGAGTCTTTAGTCTTCAGTGATTTAATTATTGTCTCAATCTCCCTCTTGTCTGTATCACAAAGGAGTATTTCACACATCAATCTCCGAAAGGCATTTTTCAAGAAAGCTATATGATTCCCTGTACAAATTAAACTTTTATTTAATTCACCAGCATTGCTCAGAAAATAACTGTTAAACACTGTACATATATCTGATTTACCAGTAACAGAAATAATTTTACTACGAGCTGACTTTACACTGTCGACCTTCTGCTGCTGACCAGACACTTCCTTTACAACTGTGAATTAGCTATTCTATTTGCATACCACACACTCTTTGCCTTCCTAATAACATTTTTAAGCACCTTACAATACTGTTTGTAATGGGCTGCTGTAGCTTGATTGTGACTACTTCTAACATTTTGATATAATTTCTCCTTTGTTCTACATGATATCCCACTAGTCAGCCACCTGGGTTGCCTATTACTGCTAGTGCCCAGTTTAGAACGTTCTAATGGAAAGCAACTCTCAAAGACCATGACAGATGTGTTAAGGAAAGCATTATATTTGTCATCTATGTTATTGGCACTATAAACATCCTGCCACTCTTGTTCCTTGTCAAGGTTTAAAAAACTCTCTACTGCTGTTGGATTAACTTTCCTACATAGTTTGTAATTATATGTGACATTTGTTTGAGTACAAAAGCCTTTTAGTGTTAAACTTTGTGCATCATGGTCTGAAAGACCATTCGCCCTTTTACTAACAGAATGCTCATCTAGTAATCAAGAATGAATAAAATATTTTTTATGGCTGTGCTACTGTTCCCCTGCACCCCAGTTCGAAAAAATACAGTCTGCATCAGATCCTATTAATTTAGGAGATCTACCAACATCCTTTTGCTTGCACCATCATATACAAAATTTATATTGAAGCCACCACATATAACTAATTTCTGGTACTTCCTACAAAGTGAATCAAGAACCCTCTCTAGCTTGAGCAGAAATTCTCTGAAGTCAGAGTTAATGGGCCCATAAAGAACCACAATTAGAAGTTTAGTTTCACTAAATTCAACTGACCCTACACAACATTCAAACATCTGTTCAGTGCAGTAACGTGATAGGTGTATGGACTCAAATGGGATATTATTTTTTTACGTACATAGCCACTCCCCCACCCCACAAGGAACTCATTGAAAAACAGCCAGCTAATCTGTATCCTGGTAATGGAAACCTCTGAATTGTCAAATTATTTAAGTGTTGCTCCGATATATCAATAATGTCAGAATCAACATCTATAAGCAGTTAACTAACTTTATCTCTAATACCTCTCGTATTTTGATGAAATATGCTAATTCGTTCTCTACTTGGAAACATTACATCCTCTGAAGGTGTGCCTGTAGTTAGAGGGATTTCCTTTAAGTAGGTATACCTGTCAGCTGACTTCAATCTAAAAAAATGTGAAGCTCTAACTACTACAGGAATTTTTCCATGAGTGATCCCACTGCCACCCACTACACTGTCACCTATATGCTTTGCCACCCTCCCTTTCCCATACCCACTGAGGTGCAGGCCATGCCTAGTGAAACCCGATCTACTGATAGGCCCAACTGGCACCACTGAAATGTGACCCATGCCCTCTGCCGTCAGCGCCCTCTCCAGCCCCATGTTAATGCGCCTAACAGCCGCATTAAGATGAGGCCGACCATGACGCTGAAACAGTTGCACGAAATGCGAATTAGTGCCACCACAATTGTGAAAGTACTGCCGGTGCAAGATTTTGAGCACGAACTGACCTCTCGATTATGTCCCATAAATGTTCGATGCGACTTACGTTAGGTGTTCTGGGTGGCCAAATCATTCCCTCGAGTTGTTCAGGATGTCTTCAAATCAGTCGCGAACAATTGTAGCCCTGTGACATAGCGCATTGTCAGCCATAAAAATTCCATCGCAGTTTGGGAACTATGAATGGCTGCAGATGGTCTCCACGTACCCGAACATAGCCATTTCCAGTCAATGATCAGTTTAGTTCGACCGGACGACCCAGTCCATTCCATGTAAACACAGCCCACGTCATTACTGAGCCACCACCAGCTCTCACAGTGCCTTGTTGACACTTGTGTCCGTGCCTTCGTGGGGTCTGCGCCACAATCAAAGACTATCATCAGATCTCACCAAGTGAAATCGGATCTCAGACGTCCATGCCACGGTTTTCCAGTCGTCTAAAGCTCAACCGATATGTTCACGAGTACAGGAGGGGCACTGCAAGCGATGTCGTGCTATTAGCGACGACACACGCGTCAGCTGTCTGTACAATATCCCATTAACGCCAAATTTCGCGGGACTGTCATGACAGATACGTTCGTCGTACGTCCGACATTGATTTCTGCAGTTATTTCAAGCAGTGTTGCTATGTGAAGTCCGTCGGTCACTGTTTTGGCCGCGGTGAGAGGCAATGCCTGAAATTTCGTATTCTCGGCATACTCTTGGCACTGTGGATCTCGGAATACTGAATTCCCTGACGACTTCCAAAATGGAATGTCCTATGCGTCTAGCTGTCTACCATTCCACGCACGCAGTCTGTTAATTGCCGATGTGCAGCCATAATCACATCGGAAACCTTTTCACGTGAATCACCTGGGTAGAGATGACAGCTTCGTCGATGCAGTGCCCTTTTTATCTTGTGTATGCGATACTACCGCCATCTGTACACGTTGATATTACTATCCCATGACTTTTGTGAACTCAGTGTACGTTGTACTGGAATTCGCGCTTCAGGATATGGTTTCGGTATCTTTCGTCAGCCCAAAAAGAGCTGTACGTGGAAGAGGCGGAGAGAATATTGGTAAACATATTTCAGCACTGTTCTGAAAAGGTTCGCATCCATACTGACTACATAATAACATCGAAATCAGTACATTTTCTCGTGAATGGCGTGAACCCCTCCTCTGAAAAAAAAAAATCCCAAGACGGATTGTCATTGCTAGAATGACAGTTCATTCCGTGCACAAGACAACGTTAATATGCTGTTTAGTAGCGTCGCAAAAAATCATTGGTATAAATTCAAGAGAATTCTGTATTTAAAAGAAAGCTAGTACCCAGATTTCACTGCCCCCTTCCCCCCCCCCCCCCCCCAACCCCCTTTTATGTGGCTGCCTATGATCCAGTGCACTTGAGCAATATACCAGGACTAGTCGCACAAGTGTTTTAAGAAATCTGCTTTGTGGACTCGTAGCATTTTCCCAGTATCCTAATTATGAACTCCAGCCTGCGACTTGCTTTATCTACGATTGACCTTGTTCAAAAATGGCTCTGAGCACTATGGGACTTAATATCTGAGGTCATCAGTCCCCTAGAAA